>NC_087067.1:52526933-52668654 GCF_963678635.1 Symsagittifera roscoffensis | reverse complement strand
GAAGCCAAAAGAGTACAATTCATGCGTTTGGTTTCATCATTAAAAATCCGAATCGTAAAGCAAACAATTTATTTAGCATTTTCTGCATTTAAATTGAACGTCGTTTTTGGGTTAATTTTTGGTTGAAGACTCAATGTTGGTTTTGGCCAGTGCTCAAGGATTTATGCAGGTTAGAGATTACGAATTCGCAAGCAAAGAAAAGTTATTTGCACTTTTTAGTCAAAAATATTCCTAAGTTTTTGCAAAGATTTACCTCAGGTAAATTTGCAACTGGGTAAACGTGAAGCCAAAAGAGTACAATTTATGCGTTTGGTTTCATCATTAAAAATCCGAATCTTAAAGCAAACAAGTTATTTAGCATTTTCTGCATTTAAATTGAACGTCGTTTTTGGGTTAATTTTTGGTTGAAGAATTGCTCTCCAGGGCAAGTTTGCTAATGGGTGCAACAATATTGGAGTCGGTAAGTGAGCGTAACGGGATATTTAGCTTGCTTTCTATGTTCAAGTTTCAAATACACACTTGAAGTTTTGGGTGCAGAATAAGCAACGCAAAGTTTGCAGCGTTTAAATAGAGCGTTGATTTAACAGACCATTTTCGAAGCTCCAACACCTCTGTAATCAGGAGCTAGATTTTTTCTCTCTATATATGTTTTTTAAATCTAACAACCGTGATAGGTCCATCGCGTGCAAGTGCTGATAGAAAAAGGTCGTATAACAGCATTGATGTGGCAGTTTTCTTCCAATAAAGTACTTGAAAAAGTTGAATGAAAACTTGTCTGAATTAAGGCGGATTTTTGGGTTTTTGTTCTGATGCTCGTCGGCACAATTTCTTTTTACTAAATAATTGCTATCTGTAAGAAATTGAACTTGCTTTATCATCGACCTTTAACATTAAACCTTTAACTGTCGGCTTAGTGGCCGCTCGATAAACACTAAAAATTTATTTAATGCTCCGCTTTGCCTCTGTGATATTCTAGAAGTGAAAAAGGAGAAGAGCAAAACATGTAGGATTTTTTTTGATCTACCTCGGTCACTTGTTTTCTTACGTTTTGTGCATTCTGTCTCTAGGGCCCTTCTAGGCCGACTCGATTGACTCCTGGAGTGAGCAGAGGTCAGCCGGGGTCAGAGAGGGTGGACTTTCTGGACCTGTTGGAGAATATGTCGAGGAACTTCATGGATGACCAAACTACTGAGAAAGAACTTGAGGACGCTTTCAAGGTAGCCAGAATAATGATTTAAAAAATAACCATTTCATTTTGTCATCATTAATTTCACAAGCATGAGCAAATTGAATTTTTTTGCCTGCTCATTTTTAAACAACAGGAAAAATTAGTTTGCAGTTGGGCTTGAGTCATATTCAAAAGTCGGTGCCAAAAATCTCAAGGCAAAAAAAAACACGCATAATCGAAAAAAAGGGCACACACAATGAATCTAAAAGATTTTTATAGCTAACATGCAGTTTCTTCTACTACGCGAAATCAGGTAGCACGAAAAATCATCAGAAATGGTTGTGTGATACATCATATAAAAACCAATCAGTAGTTTCACACGACATAAAAGTATGCAAATAAGTTATTGTGTCGAGAAACACCGGTTTAAAATTTTTGATTTTTTATACTAATTGCGAGCGGGTTAAATTTGATGGATAAAAATTGTATGTTTCAGCCAAAAAGCGTTTTTGATATTCCATCTATCCGTTCCTTCTCAATAAAAAGTTTTTTTTTCATTATTTGTTAATCATTCTTTGAAGACAAATGTAATTGATTATTGTTAAGATACTTAAGTTCTAAACTTTGGTCTTTTTTCTCGGCATACCGTGCACAAAAACTGGTAAAAAGTTTTTTTTATGAATGTGGTCAAAACTTTCTGCGCTATTTGCGGAGCGACCGGCGCTTCTTGCTTAACTTCCTTTTTGATTGAAACTATACTTAAAATCGTCATGTCTAATTTCTGCCATCTCTGAGATTGTGGTGAATTTGAAAAATCAACTTTCTGCTGTTTTTTTATGGTCAATGAAACCGCTTGGAGAGAAACATTATATTGCTATGAAATTCAAGGCCATAAAATTGTAAAAGATCTGATAATGAGTTTATTCTGCCTGAAAATTACTGTTTATGGAAGAAGACGAAGAGGAAGAAGAAGAACTGTTTCTCTTCCATGTCTATCTCTGAGCTAACGAAAACTATAAATAATCGAGAATCTTTTCGCTGGGGGACAAATTGCTAGTTCTGTAATACTCTGGGAAATTTAAGCCAATCAGAAGGACAACTGAACTCGTAAATAACCATTTTACTAGTTGTTATAGCAAGTGCTAATGGAATTTATCCAGCAATTTTTTAAATTAGTTATTAGTGGCAAGCAAAGCAAGCTGATTTTCTGCTGTTGCAACCATTTTGCACTTCAATAAACCTTCAATGATAGAATATCAAATTCGGTTTTTCAAGCTTTAGAGTTGCATGCAAGTAAAACTTAATGCATGTGGATACATTTTTGGTTCCGCTGCTATGATTCTTGTCAATCAGATATGCTTCCGCTCATTAAGTCTTTAGTTTGTCAATAAGGTAGCGAAAACTAATCCTGCAACAAAACTAAAAGCTTTCAATTTCTTCGTTTTGAGTACACAGGTGCCGAAGCCAAAATTATATACACTTCCAGTGCGGAAAGTCGACAAAAAAATGGTTATCAGAATGATTGCAGCACATTAGTTTCTAATAAAATTTTTAAAATAATTTCTGTTTCACATAAATTATACCACAACGCTGCATTCATTGACTTTATCAGTATCAGAGTACAACAACAGACAAAAAAAAACGAAACAAGCATGGATTGAAAATATCTGTTTTTTTTTTTGCTTTTTCAATTCCTATTTAACGTCTGATAAAACAAAAAATTAAAAGCATGGTTATTTCAGCTGCATGACATCCGATTGATTTCCAAGCGTCTATGAGAAATGTGAAGACACATATATATCGCGATGATTTATAAAATATTTTGTAAGAAAAAAATAAAATCGATTCACGCTCAAAATTGATATTTCGAGGTTTTGCTTTTTATTCATTTTCAAATTCAGTTCATCTGATTCGCTAAAATGAAGGCAAGTTTCACTATCTAACAGCAAAAGGGTGAAAATTACAAAAACGTGATCCATTTCTTGTTTCCAGAGGAAAAAACTTTTACCTATTGATCCAGTTTTCTCAAATTCAGCTAATTGATCCAAATGGTGTCATTCATTGAATAAATGTTCTTTAAAATCTAAAAAATTTTCATTCGAGATATTTTTTACTTTGAAATTTACAAGTTGAAGTTTTCAAAAAGAAAAACTTTTTCTCTTGGTTTCCTTGCATTCATCGACTCTTTTCCAACTCTCTGTTGACTACCTTTCATATTGTTGATGTTTTCTAAATATTGCGCTGTTTATAAGAAAATCAGGATTTTATCCTTTTGTGCTTTTAATGCTTCAGCTCAAAATGTTTATTTTTGCTGAAAGATTTTATTCGGCTTACAATGTTTCAATTTAATTTATATGGTTAAAGTTTTCAAAACGATTTTTTTTACCTTAAGCTTTCAAGGCTCAGAAAACTTGTCAAGTGGTCGTTTTCCATTTTGGCAAAACTGACTTAATAGCTGGCATATTTGATTGAACACTATCGAAAACAAACGTTAAAAAATTCAGCGCCGCCTCTGTCAAAAAAATGACGTATTTCATTAAAACTATAAACTACTCATTAAAACTATAAAATAGATTAGATTCTTCTAACGTGATTATCGGATACTGTAAAAACTTTAAAATAAATTGAAAAAGATAGTCAAATTTGCGGAACTTATAAATTTGCAAAATCTACAAAATTGCAAAAGTTTTGTAGATGAGTAAATTTTATAAAATTGAAGATAATTTTTTACAACTGAGTTTCAAGCCATATCACCTGCTGAAAAAAATTACTAAATCTGCAGCACTTTTGCTATCGTTGATGAAGATAATTATTTAATGAAACATTAGCATAAAGAAAACTTCTTAATAATTGAAACATTAGTTGGAAAAACTTAGTTTTATCAAATTCAATATTAGGGCTCCAAGGTGCTAATTTAGCTCTTGATTGAAGTTGAATTATGAATATTTTGAATTGATAATTCTTTTGAAAAAAAATTTTCAGGATGGAAATTGATATGACACAATCCCTACAGAAATTTGAGCGTAGAAATCGATACTACACGAAACTTACTAAAACCTGAGCTAAGCTTGATAAAAAAATTATCACTAGGACTAATTATGAACAAGGAAATAAATTATTCAATTTATTTGCGACGAGCAGAAACACTTAAGTATTTTCTTTGATTTTGATATTCTCAAGTTTTCGAGCAAATAAACGGTCTACGTTTTTTGAGCGACAAATTTTACAGTGGATAAAGGACATTGCCGGCAAAAGTTACGTCAGATGAGTATGTCAAATTGTAATTTTTTAAGAACATATTTATTCACTTTGAAAATGTTAGGAATGCTCAAATAAGATAAATTTTTTGAAAAACTAACTTTTTTCCTTGTTTTTTGGGTTTTAAATTCTTGTTTTTTTGCACCGTCGAAAACGGCGCTCTTAAATCAAGAAACACAGCAAAATAAGCAAACAGTCGATTGACTTCGAAAAACAAACACAAATTTGAATTGAAATATGAAATGAAACTTGAAATGAAATAAAATCTGATGCGAATTCTCCTTCTGGCCGAATTTTTCGCTTAAAAACAATCCCAAAACTTGACACTGATAAAAGTAAATGATTATTAAGAACCCTGAGGTCGATATGATTTCAAATAAAACAGAGCCTATATCTTTCAAAATTTCTTCTGATTGACTTTTTTCAATTATTAATTCTCCTAATTTTTAATATCTAAATTACATATAATATGATTAATAGTGATTTTAAAAGTGTTTATTTGACGGATTATTTATCACGGATGTGGATCACCAAGATGTTTTGGTGGGAATGTCAAACAGCTCCATTCCTGCTCGAGGTTTCATGAGTAAAACAAGTGACACTAAGGTGAGCGAGTTACAAAAAGAAATTGATGGTCTTAAAATGATTTCGAGTGCTCAACAATTGCGCATTCAAGAGTTGGAAAAAAAAATCACCGGGACATGCAGGAACGATTGCGTGCTCAGGAAAAAATATTCAAAAAAAGATAGTATTATATCATTGAATCCTCGTTACGATGCGCGCAATGTGAGAGACGTAACAATGGGGGCCCTAAAAATTTTAAGTATTTTTTGGGTATAACAATTAAGTATGATGGTGTGAAAGCTTGCCATGTCCTGCCTGGTAATACAGGTATTTTCCTTCCCAGCGTAAAATGCAAATTCATTTACTTCGAGGACAAAACGCAAGTCTGGAAAAATAGAAGGATTCTTAGAAAAAAGGTCAACGCAATAAACCAAAAGTTTTTTATTTTAAATGAAAAATTGCCAAAAGCTGACGCGGAGATCAAAGCAACTGCTGTTTGTATAAGATTGGAGACGGCGATCAACAATTGCATTGTATCAGTTGCAGTTACTGGTGAAAATGGATCGAGTCAATAGCTTAGATGATCTTAATAAATTGGAACCAAATGCCATCAGAAGAGGAAAATTTGTTGAGGTTAACAAAAGCAGCAGAGTTGCAAACGATAGAGTCTCACCGGAGGGCAAAAAACCATATTTGAGCCACAAATAGACTCATAGACTCTAATCAATACACAAACTGAAACTTTTTGGTGAGTATTTCATACTTTGTGTTATGATAATACGAACGATATAATGAGTTGATGCTGAAGCGCCGTGCAACTCTGCAATAACTAAACTTGGTTATAATAATTATACTTGCTCTTTTTCCCTTTGACCTATGGAAGTGACTTTTTGTGTTTTTTTTCCATTTTTACAATTTGGTTTAAAAGTTCAAATAAGTCAAATAATGTCAAAAACAACTTAATCCAAACTTTTTTGTTTGTTAAATGTTTTTAGTCGAAATCTTTTTTTGATTGAAATCAGACTGTCAGTTCCATTTGCCCTGCTTGTGATAACGCGAGCGCTCCAGGTTGGTTGTGATAAAGCGACCTCTAAGCCTACAAAGGGGCTTATGGACTTGTTATGCGAGTGAATTTTTGTGTGCTCTGTGATAACGTAGAGTTGACACTAAATGAAAACTTTTATTTTTCATCTTGAAATTAAAGTTTACCTAAGCTTCATTTCTATTGTTTTTTTTTTGTTTAACTTGGATATAAATGAGGAAACGTCAGGTCTCTACAGTGAAGAACTGCAATTGAAAACAAGACAAATCAAGAAACTTCATGTTTCGAAAACAGCAAAATTAATGATTTTGCTTGCATACCAGAACAGCATATGAAACATAGGGATGTAGAAGGTAAAAATTTTAAGGCCAACTGAGGGAGTTTGTGATTTTTTAACCTTCATTTTTGTTTTTCCTATCTCAGATCAACAAAGACACACAAAGCAGTATATCATGAATACCACTGAGCAGGTTCTTTTGCAAAACATTAGATCGATACCAAAAAACATAGACGAATTTCAAGATAGCCTAACTCAACTAACTTATTTGCCTAGCGTTATATGTTCAACCGAAACCTGGTATTCCACCAAAACAGAATTTCAAAATTTTCAAAACAAAAGAGTATCAACCTCTCATTGAAAAATCTCGTAAGCGTGGGGGTGGAGGCGTATGCGTATATACCAAATGTGGAAGAAATTATGAAACAATAAAGAGAACAAGATGTAACAACATTCAATTATTAAGCGTCAAAATTACAAATAAAAAACTAAAAAAATACAGATTTTACGTGTGTTTATATTCCTCCTAGCGTGGCAAAAACTCGGTCACTCCTTATACCACAAAAAGTTTCGGATGATATTATAGTAGCACCATCTACACATCATTTACTTTGTGGTGACTTAAACATTAATATTTTAAGAAAAAGTAAACGACTCTCTGAACTTATAAGTATATTAAATGGAAACGATCTTTTTCTACAAAAAGGAAAACAAGCAACCAGAGAAACAAAGGCCAGTAAGACGTGTATATATCTGTTTTTATCCAATGTAAAAAAAAACAATAACATCTTCAAAACATCGGTAACTGATTATTATGGAGTAATTTCAAACGCAACATAACAAACATGCAAAAATGAATTTTTCATTACCAAAACCTGACCATGGTACAAATGTGAATCGGAATCTTTTCTGAAAGAACTAAATGAGTCTTTATATGAAAACTTATTTGATGTTGAAACAAAAAATAACCAATTTATTTGCGATGAGTTTTTTTATTGTTGAACGAAAAGCTCAGAAGTAACATTGAATCATTTTCACCAGAAAAACATCGATTAGAAAATCTTCGAAGCTTTGGGTTTATAATGAATTGAAAAATTCTGCATCGAAAAAAAAAACGGTTTAAAAAATTTTGATGAATTCAACGACTTCTTTGCAAGTGTTGGACAAAAATTGGCGGAGAATTAAGAGTCAGAAAACAAATGAACTTAATGTTTTTAGCTGACATAACGCAATGTGAAACTTCAAGCAAAATCGAATCGCTAGAAACCAAGTTTAGCTTGAATACTTATGGACTTAATCACTATTACTTGGAAAAATTATGTCCAGTTTTGCTCCCAGTTTTGACAAAATTTTACAAAAATGTTTGGATAAACAGTTTCATAATTGCCAAAATTAAACCTTTTCGAAGAAGGCAATGATTTAGACCCATTAAATTACAGGCCAGTTTCTCTTTTACCAATTTTAGACTGGGTCATTTATAGCAGAATGAACCAATATCTCAATAAGTATCAATTCAAACCAAATTGCCAGTTTGCGTTCAGTTCAAAAGGAGTACAATTGATGGGCTGATAACCCTAATAGAAGAAAAGCGTCAAGATTGGAACTTTAATACCACGAAAACACAGTGCACATGCACTGACCTTAAGAAAACCTTTGGTACAGTTGACCACATTTTTTTACTGGAGAAATATGACGCAGATGCTTTTCGGTGACCTGTTTTGGACCTTTTGAAATCTTATCTAATAAACCGACAACAATACGTTGCCAATAATACCAAACGCTCTCAAACTAAAAATGTGAATTATGGAGTACCACAGAGATCCATATCAGGCCCGCTTTTTTCATCATTTATATAAATGATATTGAGCTAAATGAAAACAGTGAAAATAATCTGATTTTATATGCAGACGACACTGTCATAAAAACAACAGCTAGAAACAGGTGAACACCAAGAAGCGTTGGACAAAACAGAAAATTGGCTAGAAAAAGCAAGCTGACCTTAAGTAAACATAAAACAAAAATAATGATAATATCTAAGAAGAGCAGCGGAAAATCAGATGTAAAAAAGAATTGGAATAATTATTAAAGAAAAACAATCGTTCTGATACTTAGGTGTTTAAATTGACTCTAAGCTTTCCTTTACTGATCATATTACAAAAATTGAAAACAAATTGTCGAGGTTTTGTGGGATGTATTACAGGCTGAGGAAATTGTTAGGTGAAGATCAACTCCTGAAAGGATATAACGCTTATGTGAAAACCATTTTACGGTATGGGGTTTCGGCCTATGCTTCAACAGACAAGACGAAATTAGAAACAATCGAACTTAAAATTAAATGGCCTTATAAAAATTATTTGTTTTAAGAGAAGACATGAAAGCATCGAAGAACTGAGACAAAAACGGAAAATAAACTTTATAAAGAAATTACATATCTACGAAATTTCAAAGTTACTATGTAAGGTTTTAAGATAAGAGTGCATATTGGCCATTGACCAGGAAGCTGTAACTGAGAAAATTTTGAATACAATTTTGAATAAGAGAGTTTTAACTAGGCAGATACCTGTTCAATCAAAGTGTAAAAAAAAACTTCGGTAAAAATTAGAATTAGAAAAGTTTTCAACTTTGTTCTAAAATACTACCCAATTTTTGAAACTAAGATTCGGAGCTGCGCAAAATATCAATTACAAATCTTCGACCATGAGTTTTCGGACAATTTTATTCCTGGAAATTATCATTTGGTTGAATTCATTTTTGAGTAGTAATAATATTTTAAAAAGAATTTCATGTTAAGGGTAGGTATACTGCTGAAGTTTTCCCCTTTTTCGCTTCAATTTTTTTTGCTCATTAAATCTTTAAATCTTTTTTTAATTGATTTCTTGATTAACTATCGATATTAAAAAATAACAGAAGTCATAGTAGGATCAGAGGCGCCTGAAAACGGGCTGCATAGTTTCACGGCGTTCTCGCAATGAGAATTCGTTTGGTTGTAAATGTAGTAACTTTCACAATGAATGGAATCTAATTTGCAAACAATTTATTATATTATTATTATGATTATTAATATATTTTTTGCTATTTCTAGTAGCTGAGATTGTTTTTTGATTTTATGAACCGTTAAATGATTTGCACTGTACCGTCATAATAACGTTTTGAACCGTTATTTGAAATTATAAAAACTTAGCGATCTGAAGTTTTTTTGCAGCTCTCTCATGTTTTGTTTTATTCTTTTTCAAAGTTAATCAAAAATGTCGAGAAGCATAGAGCAGAACTCGAGGAAAGAATATTTCAGATTTTGTCAAGAACTGTTCTTTGAACCGCAAAAATGTGATAAAAACCTGTGAAGATAAATGAAAGTGAAGCGATTGTGTGTACTTGGCTACAAAAAACAGTATCTACAGCAGAAGACTCATTCTTGTTTTAGATATTGAAGCCGCAGTGTCGCGGGGGTAAGTCACCCGCTGATGAGCTGTGTTTCTCTGACTTTGAGAAGGCCTACAGACGCATGGGGGATGATTTCGGACAGGTCATTGCCCTCGAGGAGGTGGAGGAGATATTCCAACACTTTCAGGTGAGAAAGAAGTGTATTGAAACAAATAGAACACATGAATTCAACTTACACAGCGAGGTTGGTTACGTCTCCCCAAACATGACCATTCCTTGAATTTTTTGCAGACTTCGTAGGTTTTGCGGATACAGTTATCAATCTTAAAGATACATAAGGAAAAACATACATACATACAGGGGCGGATCTAGGATTTTCTCGAGGGGGGGGCGAATTTTCAAAAAAATTTCGGAAATTTCTCCGACCTTCTTTTTTTAGGTCGAGCGAATTGATTTTTCGAGCTCTCCCTAAGCACGGCTTAGGGCCTGTTTTAGACAAACTTTCTGCGCCGGAGGCAAAATTTTGAAAAAATAGTCTAAAAAGCGTATTTAGGCACTTTTTGGAAAATTTTGACCAAAAAATCGCCTTTTTTCGGCGCGTGCTCCCCCCTCAAAATTAATATATATTGGCGCCAAAGGCGCCTTTAGAAAAATTTTAAGGTCGGTCGGCCAAAATTGGATTTCCTGAATAGTACCAAAGGTGGGAATATCCCTGAAAGGGGGAGGAAGGTGTCCGCCCCCCCTAAATGCGCTCCCCGTCCCCGCCCCCCCCCCTAAATCCGCTCCCCGTCCCCCCCCCCCCCCCTAAATCCGCCCCTGTATACATACTTAAAAAAAAAATACACAAGTGTATGAATATGTTTTAAAAAAATTTTGAACTAACTAACTGATCTGAAATAATTTTTGTCGGCAAAATGCTTTATCCAAGGAAAAATTGGTCGCTCAAAATATTTAGGCCGTTTATTTGCCCGAAAACTTGAGAATATCAAAATCAAAGAAAATAAATTTATTACCTGTTAGTTGAACTTTTTGGAACCTAAAGGGTTTAAAATTGTACTGTTTACACCAGCAAGCTTGCGAGCGCTAGTATATTAGTACGAACCTTCGTTTTTTTCTAACCTAACCCTCAAAAAAGTGTTCATTGAAAGTGTTCATATTATATGCAAATTTCACTGTCGCATTGGAAATAGCATAGCATCTGTTCTCTGCTCTATTTGTGGCCTGTGTTTGTGAATAATGAGGCATCCGTGGCTGAGTGGTTAGTGTGTGAGACTCAGAATATTTAGGTCGCAGTAGTTCGTAGGTTCGAATCCGACGCGTTGCCGCTTTTTTAAATTAATTCAAGGCTTATTTCTATTTTTTCTTATTGCAATTTATTAAGCAGCCTTTTGTCGTGTTCGCAAAGCGCTGCTGTTAATTAAGGCATGTGTTAATTAGGACATGACTCGACTAGGCCTATTTGCCTTTTTGATGTGCTTGCAGATCGCAACTATATAAATTGACTATGTCTATTGAATAATCTCTGATATTGGAATTATTAATTATAATGATCAAAAATTGTCAACAGAAATTGTCACACAGAGACTTTTTGTCGGGTTAACAACTAGTTTAGCAGAATCACTTGAACCATTTCATTTTTGCTTCATATGAAATCAATAGTCAGATGTTGATTTGAGCACGTGGCGAAGAGCTAACGCACTTGTCTAGACACACAAAAGTCATTGGTTCGAATCGGGTCAAGACCAGTTTTATTTGTAAGCGGAAACTTTTCCGCCCAAAAAAATTGTTGTAGGACTTCTGTTTGTCTGCTTTTTTGTCGATTTAGTTGCCGCAGCACCGAATTTGACTAAAATTTGGGCATTTTTCTTCAAATTTGAGTTCCAAAAAATTTTGCTTAGTTTTAGTCTTTCGTGTCGGCTAGTTTCTAGGTTCCGCTGAAAAATTCGGTTTTTTTTAGCAATTGGAAACTTCTTTGTAAAATTTCTAATGGTGTATGTGAGATTGTTACAGAAAGTTTTGGTCTTTTTGCAATTTGCAATTTTTGTAACTTTTTTGACAAAAAAAAACAAATTTTTGAAGGTTTTATATTCTTATTTTGATGTCTTTTCTTTTGCTGGTAATCCTAGTCCTTCTTTTCTGTATCGGAGGTGATGCGAAAACCACTTTGCCTGAGTGTAGTAAGTATTAGGAGATTTGGCAATTCAGTATATTTTATTTCAAAATATCAAAAAAAAACTTAAAATATCTATCAAAAAAAATCTTAGTAGTAAACTTATCAAGGTTCTAAGTCTTCTTGCTCAATTTATTTGCTCGAATTTTGACTAAAATCAAAAAATCATAATTGTTATTTGTAAAGTTTGAATAACCATCGAAAGAGGTTTGAAATTACTTATAATACTAACATATAATTATGATTATTTGTGGTACCTGATTTTGTGCGGAAAGTTTTTTAAAAGAGTAGATGTAAAAACACACTTGAAGACAAATTTTCTCCCATTTCCAGAGGTCGGAACAGAAAACTACCGTTTCACAAACTAGAAAAGGTTCATTTTATTTTGAAAAATTTATCTTTCTATGATTACGGCAATATTATCTATCACAAAATTTAGAAAAGGACAAGAAATTAGAAATAAAAACAATTCATAAAATTTTGAAAAACAAACCATTCGTACATTTTTAAATATACGTTTTTTCTTAGCATTCTACGAAAAACAATACCCAAAACAAACGAAAACTTCCAAAAAAAGTCGAATCAGAGAAATTTATATCAGCGAATGCTTGTTAAAAATGGAGAAGAAATAAAATGAAGAATTTTACATAGCAAAGATTTGTTAAAGGTCAAAAGTTCAAGCAAAATTCACAGCAAAAACAGGTGCCTCTTTAAAAATATCAACAAAAAATCGTTTTTTTTTCAAATTAAAAAAAAATTGTTGTCTTAGTGCTTTTGAGGAGAACTTAAAGATGTAGCATACAAAATATCTCTCAATAAATTTATAAACAACATCAAAAAACTTTGCTTAAAATGAAAAGAAATGGAAGAACTATTTTCGAATCTCTACTAAAGAAGCCGAACGTTGTTTAAAGCAGGAAAAAACTCTTGGCAGAACAAAGCTGACTAAAAACAGCAAAGTTCATCTTATGCGTAAAAATTTCATTGTTACGACCACTCAAAAAGGAAAAAACTTTGTCTTGGGGTGTGTTTTAGTGTTTTAGTGCTTTTTCCTTAAATTTCTAAATGCAAAATTCGGTAGCACAAACAATCATAAATGAGGCAAGTGCATATCCTTATGATGAAACTAAAGTGTGCTTACGACGAACCAGTATAAAACTTTCTCAAAAATGTCTCAGTGTGCAGTCTAATTTGGAGGGAATAAAGCGAGTGAGCCGGCTGATAATGGGGCAATTATCTTTCATTTGACCAAAAAAACTCAAATTTTCTCCACTAACCATTTTTTGAAGTTTATAAGCGCCTCCACGTGAATAGAATTTTAAAAGTTAGAGTATTCTTTTAATATTTTGAATAAAATTGCTGCAGAGTCTGTCTAATTTTCTTTTACTATGAAAAATGCCTAATTTTTTTTTCCAGGTTACAAGTCAGGATATCACAATTACATGCAGTAATCCATTTGAGAAGATCCATTTGGATATTGTAGAACTGAATTTTTAATATCTTTTCTATGAAACCGACGTTTTCATTTGAGGCCATCAGACTAACTCAGTAGCTCATGAAAAAGTATCAAATGCTATATAAAATCATTCAGACATTTCGGGGACTTTGTGAAAAGACGCGAAACAACAAAGGGACGAAAAATCAGTCTGCGATTGTTTCTCTTTGTATCATAATCCGTTATAAGTGATATAAAATCAACAAAATCGAATTCAAAAAGCTTTATAATGAACTTGATGCTTGGGAAAAGAATGGATTTTAATCAATTTAATTTCATTCTGCTGTCTGGGGGAGACATCAGAGTTGATTACATTAACAGCATATTAGACCAGGAAGATCCACCATGACCGAGGTTTTTTATCTGACTTAACTAGGCATACAATCGAAAAGTAAATATTTTAAAGAGCGTTTTTTTTCACTACAATTACATTGAGCTACCATTCAAAAAAATATATGAAAAAACACTGCTCCTAGATCTGCAAAAATGCCTTAATTTTCAGAATTTAGAAAATGCGAACTCTTGCTAAGCTTCGATGTATTTTTTGGTTGAGTTTGGTAGATTTATCATTCATAAAATTACCTTAAAGCGGCTTATTAAATGGGAATAACCATTTGGAAACCTTCAAAGAACGTCCTTTCAAAGAGATGAAAAACAGTTAGGATCAAAATTTATGGAGAGAAAAATTGTTAAAACTTTTTCTAGAAATCAAAATAAACAATAAAGGATAGCCGGTTACTGTGGAAGTAGAACAGAATGTTCTGACCATAGACTTTAAAAGCACAAACACAAAAAGGAAATTTCGAAATTAGTGTCATTTTTTCTGAGTGGTGTGATAAAAGTATCTTAACGAAAAACTAAAAGTTGGGGATATTCGGCAGTCATAGTAAAATAGGCAAATTGGACAACATTTTTTGAAGACTTTACGAGACTAAAACTAAAATCCAGCATAAATAAGCTATTTTAAACAGCTAAATTTGAGCAAAAATAAGCCTGCTCACTGGATTTACTTGCTCAAAGTAAGACGACCAATCAAAGCTTCAGACCAGTTTTTCTCGACAACGGGAAAGTTTGGAATTTTTTTAAATGTGGTTCGAATCACGACTGAAAGTGATTTAATCTGATATATCACTCAACCCAGTCCAATGATTATTTGGATACCTGAGATTTTGCCTGGAAATCAAAGAAACTAAAAAACCTATCAAAAACCTAAAACACACCCGAATACTAAGTTCCTCCCCTTTTTCAATGGTCGGAACAAGTACCGCGAGCAGTTTCTTCTTCAAATTGTATTTTTTGGGGCATGATAAGATCTGAAAATAGACTAAAGCTTAGAAATTGAATAAATTAGGCCTAATTGATTTCAGTTGTCTTTCTGTTATCCGGTAATTTTCTTATTTTTTTCTTAATTTGTAAAGAGGTTTTTTATGCCTAGCAAGCGCTACATGAAGCTTTATTTTTTGTCTGGAATAAAAGTAAGTTTTTGACGAAGGCTTTTTGGAAGACATTTCGTATTATAACAGTTACTCGCTGCTTGTTTTATTCCATCGAGATGAAGTTAAAAAAGCAGTATAAAAACTCTATTTTCTCGACACTGAGAAGACACTGTGAAAGCTTAAATCACGACAATAAGGGCTGTAATATGATATATCATTCAAACCATTCTGATGATACATTGCGGTGCTTGACTTGTGGCTAGTAAAAAAAAACGTAAAACAGGCAAAGTTCCTTCCCACATTCAGCGGTTGAAAAAAGAAGCGGATACTAGCCACTTTTTTTTCTACAACTGAATGGGGAAAGAACTTTAACTTTGGAAGTGGTACGTTTTTCTATTATTCGTGGGCTTGATTGATAGTTACATTTTTATAGCTTGGGAACCGCAAGGAATCGCGAATTACTGAATGGCACGATTTATTGGCATACAAGCATTTTTTTCTAAAGTTAAAAACAGGTTATCATTTGTTGTATTACTATGAAGCTGCCATTTGTGAAATATAGAGTTTTTTAAAGATCTATGGAGCAAGTTTTTTTGAAGTTTCCTTTAAATGAACATCAACAGCAAAGATTACTTGTCTTGGAAAATTGTAAAACGACCATTTTACTATGTAAGCAATAGTTTTCAGTTGTAAATTTGAGAAACAACCATTTTGCAATTTACATGAAGAGTTCTTTCTTAGGATTTATAAAAAATAATAATAATTTGTAGATCAAAAAAGTCCTTGTTGAAAATACAAAAAATCAAAACAACTGCTCTTGTAAAACTTGGAAAAAGAAATAATTTTTAGAGCTAAGAAGAAACGAAAATTTCACTATATAAAGAACAAATCAAAAGCTGTTAGGGGGAAAAATGAATATTTTTTTAAATAAAAGATTATGATTATTTTTTGTAGATTTAAAGAACAGCCTCTGTTAACAAAAAGCAGACGATAGATATAAGAAAAAATTAGCAAAATGTTAGGATAATTCCCCCAACTGAAGTTGTTTTGATAGCCTCATAACTATTGTTTTTTTAGTTCCCTTGCAGTAGTTGGAAAACTCTCTTGAAGTTAAAGCATACATGTTTCAACCCTAAAGTAATAACTTATTTTTAAATAAAATACTAAGAAAATAGTATAATAGTGTTCGGGCCAGCCGCGATGATCAAAACCTTATCAACGCCTTCCTAATTTCTTTTGTGATCATATCCATGTCTTGTTTGACTTCTTGGCTGAATTCGGAAAGAAAAGCGAGTTTGTTCCCATTTTATATTTTTGGTTCTAAGGTCAAGAGGAAGAACAGCGGCCAGCCCCCGACCGAAGACACAGAAGGGGGTGCACAGCCAACAAGTGATGGAGCAAAGGGACCACCGGGGGAGGGGGAGAAGAAGGAGAAGGAGAAAGAGGGGGGCAGTGAGTCACTGGCAGTGGGTAATGACAGACGTTCGGCAGTGGGGAAAATAAAGATTCGAGAGTTCATCAAAACTGTCAGTCAAGACAGCAATTGAACTTCTAAAGACATGAAGTAGTCTGTAGTTTCCATCCGTTTCACTTTTATCATCTTTCCCCATTCACTACTATACATGCAAAAAGGTCTTTGCTCAAAAAGAAGATTGATTGGTAAGATTCGCTAGTTTATAAGCGTACGCTTGAAATTGAAACCAGCAAAACTTCCAAATCAGAGGATGAAATTCAAGCAATTTCTTTAATTTCGTGGTCCAGAAGCAATTTTAAGTCGAGCTCAAAGCAGAAGCATAACAAATTTTGGACGAGAAAGTCGAAACATAAATGGACCACCTCGAACCGGGTGGCAGTTTAGAAGAAACAAATCACAAATAAAACAAAATTTGAAGTCAATTAGCTTCATGGGTTGTCAGTAGATCGCATCTTACCAAGAAGATAAATTACTTTTGCAGTCAGATTTCCCGTAAAGTAATGAAGTGAGCCAACAAGATAACACTCGTTAGACAGTTAACAGACTTTGTAAATTTTAGAAAAAAAACTTAAAAAATGGTCGCCGCAATTTACAGCATCTATTGCACTAAAACAGTAGTTCAGATTGGTCTTCGAGCTGTTATGGAGTGCCTGTCAGTAGGCCTCAAACATGTAACAAAAACTGTATGAGCCTGTGTAAAATGAATGCAAATCTAAATCTAACAAGACTACTTTATCAGGGCAATGCCCTGGGTGTTCAGACTGCTTTTTAAGGTCTATGGAGTAGTGTTTGAACAAAGTGAAAAAATTTGAAAGGTATTTCGAGTTTCTTTGAAAATAATCCTCCACACGCTATGTAATGTGTAAAAAAAGACTGTCCGTATATATCAAACCGATCCGATATTCTCTGAATGTTGAATATCCACAATTTAAGAGTGGTTTGAATGATCTTATCAAATCCTATCCGGCTGTACTTTGAAAGATACGGTGATCCACTTCTTTACTAACACTTTTTGTTTATTTAAAGGTCGCGGGCCGAGGTACTCGACTCATGATTCGACGGAAACGGTCGAACGATGTCTGTTTCCGAATTTTTGAGTCGCATAATGTCCGTTTTCGTCTTTACCGGACATTGTTCGACTTATCACGACTTTGTTTGACCTTGTTCGACTTTACCAGACATTGTTCGACTTTGTTCGACCTTGTCCGACTTTATCGGACATTTTTCGATTTTATCGGGAATTAATCAAACCGTCCTAACTTACGACGAAACTCGAACACCAATTGACCGTTTTTGTCAAATCAGTTGTCGAAAATCTCAGCCTGGGCAGCAGAAAAATATAATAGAAAGAGCCACTAACGTAAAGATCGTAGATAAGTGTAGCTTGGGTTGAAGTGTTTGACTTAACTAGAGCAAAAACGGCGGTTTTGACCGAATCGACTACAAATGGCTATGTTTCGACCAACTCGACCAAAATTGGCTATGTTTCGACCGACTCGAGCAAAGGAAAAATGTATTCGACTGTTCGTAGGAAATCAACTATCTTTCGAGCGACTCGACCGAAGTTGGCTATGTTTCGGCCGACTAGAGCAGAGGAAAATGTGTTTAATAGTGTTCGGCGCAAGCCAGCTATGATTCTACCTACTCGACGGAAGGAAAATGTGTTCGTCGCAAGGCAGTTTTGTTTCGACCGCCTCGACCAAATTGGCAATGTTTCGACCGTCTCAGCCAAAAAAACATGTTTGACCTATGATTTGACCCTGTTTGACCTATGATTCGATCCCATTCGAGCCATGATTCGACCCCGTTTGACCCATGATTCGACGTTATTTGCTTAGTTCGTCGGATTATTTTAAAATCACCTTTCGTGAGCTAGTAAGTGAGCCTCAAGGCACTTTTAGAAGCTTTCCTTTTGTTTGAAATATTTTGATATCTTTATGTAATTTAATTTATAATTTTTTTACTTATTCGCATAACGTACCGGTGAAAAATTGAGTGGGATTGAAGAGGCGGCCAAAGCTTATGCTTAAAGAGTGAAAGAGACACCTTCAGATAAATACAAAAAAAAAGAAAATATTTGAAGCACAATGGTTTTCTGTTTGTGCCGTTTAACAGGGGTGTAGCTTTTTGTGTAATAAAAAATCACATACAAGGCAAAACTATACGAGCTATTGCAGTCACAAAAATTTAGTCAGTAAAATACTCTCATTGATAATGTTGTCATGGAAATTGAAAAAGACCTCAAAAAACAAATGCTTGCAATGAACGAGAAGGATGAGAGCAGTGATGTTCACTACACTAGGTAGACGTGAACAGGGGTGCAGCCTGCTGAGGTAAACATTAAGATAAACGCACAGATGGCTAGGGCTGTCCCGGAAAATTTTGTATTGGACACCGATGAGAGTATAGTTTCTCTCGATGTGAAAAGTTTGTACACAAAATTTCCACTAAGGCAACCCTTTTGATATATTAGTAAAAAAGTGGACCAAAAAAACCAGGCCTCTATAAGTGACACCCAAGACAAGGAAAAAATTTTGTTAAAATTGGTCGTAAGCAAATTCACTTTAGAAGCAAAAAATCTGTGGTATATACAAAAAATTGAGCCTAGCTATGGGAACTTTCCTTGTTGTTAATTAAATCAGTTTGTGGCTTGACCCTATTTTACCGTTCACTGATGAGAAATTAGAAAATCAGGGGAACTTGACCTCCTTGGTTTTGAAAGCAAACGTGGACTCACGAAAACAGGTCACATGTGGTTGGTATCAAAAACCCTGTGACACAATACGAACAGACACAAGAGGAACGTGGTTGAGAGAACAGTTCAATGGATTTAACAGAGTATGTCAACATGAAAGAAATTCAATGAGACGTTGCATGGTAATCAAAACGTATGGTTGAAAATCAAAATCTTGAAAAATCGCAAAATGGGGTAAATTTACAATCACTAAGTAGAATTTTCGAAGGAAAAAAGTTTTGACAGTGCACCAAAACGGCAAGACGCATATCCTATTCTAATGTTACAATAGTGAGGAAATCCATCGCAATTGCTGGCATCGAAAGTGCGTCTAGCTATGGGAGCTTTCCTTGTTGTTATTGAAATCAATTTGTGGTTTGACACAGTTATAGCGTTTACACATTTATAGCGTTTTATACCTTATTCAGTCGGAGCCAAATCGGTTCGCATGAGACGTGGGACTACAAAATCGTGTTACAGCTTAAAGGCCACTAACAAAATACCCCCCATTCTAGAAATAAGAACATCCCCTTGGCTAGGTCTCTAAATACCTAAAACACTCAAATGCCATTAAAAACAAGGTTCGAAGCTTACTTTTACCATTAGTTTTTTAACAGTGAACCTTTCAGATGGATCAACCTAAAATCTGCCTTATCTCAACATAATCGTTTATAATAGACTCAAGAAATTAAATTCAGTACCCACATAGTGACGCGATTCTAGATATAAGTAATTAAAATAAGTTAAACAACTCTAGAAGATTTTCTGTAATAAATAGTTTTGACTCAAGAAGTTTAGTTTTCTGAACCATTGACCAGCTTGACTCGTCTGCCTGCCCAATCAAGCTTTTCTCTTGCCCAGCGATTAAACTCTTGGAGGAAATCGCGATGCTCTGTGTCAGGAACAAGACAACTCTTCTCGAATTGATGATTTCGGTAAAATTGCGAATAACAATTTTACTCTGGTATGATTTTTATCTACTTTACCGCAAATCTGATTCGGATATTCTGATTAAAAAAAGTTCTGATTTTCAGTTGTAGCGAGAAACTTGAGAATGACATGGTAGATTCGAAATTTTCAAAAATCAAGGTCAAACTTCCAGATATGCTGACTGGCACATACTCCCCGACTCAAGATCGATGTCCTCATCGCGCGTCGTCGTCATGTCAGTGAGTCTCCAGAATAATGAAGGTGTCTCAAGGTACAGTACCAGTGGTCATTAACAGAAGTTTCAGCAGATTCAACCATATCTACATCCCCAAAATTCACAGCCATGTTCAGTTGTCAGTCTATAGCTAAACAGCAATCAAAATCTTCATCCAACTGCACCCTGGATCTCAGCTTTATAAGCTATTTTTCTGAATTTTCTTCTGTTCATTCCAGTCAAAAAAATGCCAAATGATAGAAAAAAAATTGATATGTAAATAGATGTAGTGTATTAGATAACAATAATTTGTAGGTGAAATATCTTTTTTTGTTCCCTAAGATTTCACCTGACATACTTAAGTCCTAATTCCCTTCCATGTTCAAGACTCAAGAGTTCAACTCAAGAAAAGTGTATCCACCCGAGACTCAAGCAATGCTCAGGTAAGGTTTCTTGTTTAGATTTACTGCTATCTGCGTTTCTGCGAAGACCACGGGCAGGATATCATACAACTCTCGGGGATGCAATCTGCCTCTACTCGGATCGTAAACTGGTATAAAGACTTTTTTACTCCCCTTTCTACCAGAAAGTCCCTTAGTAGCGTCAAGGCCAGTATCACATCTTCAGGATCCACCACATTCCTTTCACTGACCCTCGGCACCAAAAAACATAAGTATTTGCCTGGAACCTGTGAAACTGACGGTGGGAACGCCGCCAGGCCTCCCAATCCAGGTCTCTGTCTGAACAGGAAATCCGCATTTTGATATTCTATTTTGAAATCTGCCTCTAGTCTGGTGTTGAAGCTCATATCTGCTTTTATGCAGATCGACTTGGTCCTGTCTGACCAGATGAAATCGCTGTCCGTATCAAGATGTTCTCCGAATACTCATCTGGTGTATCAAATTTGGTCTTGAATTTCTTCCAATGGTGGGCTCAACTACTTCCTGCTCCACCTTCAGACCACAGGTTTCTCTCGTTTAACTCAGTTTCTGTATCATCGAATTTTTGGTGTGGATAATTCCTACCCCCACTCCCTGGACAAAATTATTTATCGACCACCCTGTCAATGTTGTTGAGCTCAAGTTATCTGATGGTATTTCTAGTGGTTGGTCCGTCGCCGTCCAGCCAAAGAATGGTTTTTTTCCTTCACATGTTTGGCTACAGATACGTCGACTTGCTGCTTGCTTTGTTCCACCTTTTCGTCCGGCCAGAGGATCACCTACCTTAACTCGAAGTTACTATAGAGTACCTTCGCGTTCCAACTCTTTTTGTGAGTCTTTATAGTGGTCAATCTAGTCTCTGGTTAATCTAGTGTGACTAAATCGACGATGCCGATTGTATAGTTACAGTACTAAGACCCCCATTCTTACAATTTCCAACCACCACCCTCTATCTTCACCGAC
The DNA here is from genome assembly GCF_963678635.1 of Symsagittifera roscoffensis. Classification (NCBI taxonomy): domain Eukaryota; kingdom Metazoa; phylum Xenacoelomorpha; order Acoela; family Convolutidae; genus Symsagittifera; species Symsagittifera roscoffensis. The sequence goes on along the minus strand of NC_087067.1, from coordinate 52,647,108 downwards.
CCCTCTGTCTAACCTCTCACCTATCTAGCCCCGAACTTAAGCCAAAAGTTACCTTAAGCGCTATGGGTGCTAAGTCACTCAAGAGAAGCCCGTAGAACCTGTTTCTAAGCTCTGCTCAAGTAAAAGCGTTTCTTCAAAACTGTGGAGTGCCGCTTTTTTACCTTTATACCTATCTCCTATTGTACAAAACGAATTTTAACGATACCCGTTTGACCAAACAGCACACCCCGATGATGCCCCCTAATTGTCACCTTGCTCTGGTCGCCCTACTGGTCGTCTCTTCCCAGTAGCGTCCTCTCCTGATCCCAAGTTTGCGCCCTCCAAACCACTTTGCTATCCGTCTGGTCACCTCTTCCTGTGAAGTCTCCTAGTGAGTCGCCAAAGTTGCAAGGCTATCTGAGAACCCTTTCAACGCTCCGAATTTGGGCACCTGCTATAAGTCGCTATTTCGATCAAAACGGTTGGTCTTAATGTAAAACAGTATAAGTGTACTATCAGTAAAAACAAAGGTCTGATCCACCTAATCTGGAAATCAAAGTCACTGTCCTTTTTCATTTTTTTAATGGTTTTTCCTTCCTTTTTCTAACACTTTTTTTGTTTTTTTTGTTTCGCTTTTCGTCTTTTGCCTGTTTTTTGCTCTTTTAGTGGCCCCTCATACTCGGTTAGCTAGGTGTCCTATCAGAAAACTCACCGAGAAATTTTTTTACAAGTTTACTTGAAAAGCTATCACGGTACGACCAGAAGGTGGACACGTTCCAGTTGAACCGTACCACCTGCATGTAGCCCGGAGCTGCGTCAAGTGGGTTCAATTCCGTAGTCATGATGTCGTAAAACACCCAGGAGCGCCATAAAACACTATGTAAGAGTGTTCCGCATATGTCTTAAATGAGGTTAAGAAAAAAAGGCCCAATAAACATTGGCTCAAAGGTCAGGGACATTATCTCCTGTGCTTTTATGCTTCATTCAGTCGGAGCCAATTCTGTTCGCTTAAGACATGAGACTAAAAAATCGTGTTACTGCTTAAAGGTCACTACCGTAATACCCCCACTCTAGAAGTAAGAACGTCCACATAGATAGCTCTCTAAATACCTAAAATACGCGAATGCCGCTTAAAACAGGTTCAAAAGCTTACGCATACCATTAGTTTAATGGAACAGTGGACCTTTGATCCGTTTCAGATGGATCAACCTAAAACCCGCCTTATCTCAACATAATCGCGTAAAATACACTCGAGAAAATAAATTCAGTAATCACATAGTGGCGCGACTCTACACTTTAGTAATTAATATAATTAAAGCAACCTAAAGTTTTTGGTAATAAAAAGTTTTGACTCAAGAAGTCTAGTTTTCTGAGCCATTGGGCAGCTTGTTTCATCTGCCTGCCCAATCAAGATTCTTTCTTGCCCAGCGATGGTTCTCTCGTAGGAATTCGCGATACTTTCTGCCACGAACAAGACTGCTCTTCTCGGATTGATGATTTTGGTATAATTGCGAATAACAATTTCACTCTGGTATGATTTTGATCGACTTTCTCGCAATTTTGATTCGGATCTTCTGGGTAAATTATTTTCTGATTTTCAGTTGACGCGAGTATGACATGGTCGATCCAATTTTTTCAAAAATTACACTTTTCCCTCAAAATCAAGATCAAGTTTCGAAATTTGATCGACTGGCACAGAAAGTCAACGAGAAATCGCGTGGTAATCAAAGTTTTCGGTTGAAAATTTAAATCTTGGAAAATGGCGAAATAGAATAAGTTTACGATCATTAAATAGGATTTCGAAGGAAAAAAAGTTTTGGCAGTGCACCAAAACGGCAAGACACACCTCCTATTCTAATGTTACAATAGCGAGCAAATCCATCGCAATTGCTGGCATCTAAAGTGCGGCAAATAACAAATCAATTTATTCTCATTACATGGAAAGTAAAAACATGCCTGCCTTCCCTGAGAAGCCCTTTTGGTTTTGAAAAGGCCTAAATTGGTTTATAAGCTTACCTGATGTGGATTCAACAGCACTTATGATAGTCAAACGGTTCTAATTTCGAGGAGCACCGTAAAGAGAACCCGGCGGAGGGACGGCGTTTGCAGGATTGTGGTACAGTGTAACAGTCGCCTTCTTAAGTCACATATGAGATTAAAGAAAAATAGGCCCTATAACCATTGGCTCAAGAGTCAGGGACACTATCTCTTGTGTTTTTCTACCTCAAGCGGTCGGAGCCAATTCGGTTCACTTGCGATTTGAGACTAAAGCCCTTTTTACAGCTTAAAGGTCAGTACCAAAATACCCCCCACTCTAGAAAATAAGAACGCCCCCATGCTTAGGTATCGAAATACCTAAAATACACGAACGCCGTTAAAAACAGGGTCGGATTCTTATGTATAGTTAGTTTTGATTAGATAGTGAACCTTTGATGCATTTCAGATGGATCAACCTAAAAACTCTCCCTAACTCAACATAACAATATAAAACACACTCAAGAAATTTAAATTTGGTACTCACATACCGACATGACCTCTAGAATTGAGTAACTATACTATAAAGCAACTCTAGAAATGATGGTTAATTAAGTTTAACTCGAGAATTTTGTAATGAATAAGGGTTAGCTCAAGAAATAAATTTTGGATCTGGACCATTGGGAGACTTCGGTAGTCCACCTTTCCCCCGACGGTTCACTCTGGTCCACTTGAATTTTACTTTCCTTTCACTCGCGATTATTTTCTGTCTTCTGCCACGAATATGACAGCTCTACTATCGTTCGAAATAAGTATCGGAAATTGCGAATAGCAATTTCCCGATGCTATTTTGAGTACTTTCCCGCGATTGTAGTTCGAATCTTCTGATCATATTTTTCTGATATTTTCAAATGTCGCGAGTAACTTAAGCACGACCTACCTAAAATCAAGACTAAACGTTTTTCTCAAGGTCGAACTTCCAAATATGACCGACTGGCACATACTCCCCGGACTCAAGATCGATGTCCTCGTCGCTTGTCGTCGTCTGTCAGTGAGCCCCCAGAATGTTGAGTGCGTCTCAAGATACAGTTCCAGTGGTCATTTACAGAAGTTTGCAGCAGATTCAACTTCATCTACCCCCCAAAATTCACAACCATGCAAAATTGTCACATTATCGCTAAACAGCGATCAAAATCTCTATTCACCTGTACCTTGAATTCCCGCTTTTTAAGCTAATGATTAAAATTTCTTTTGTTCTAACCATTCAGAAAATTGTCATCCAGCATTTTGATTTATATAGTAGGTTTAATAAACTAGTAACAATAATTTTTTATGAAAATTTCTTTTGCGTGCCCTCAGATTTCATCCGAATTTACACTCGAGCCTCTTTTTCTTCGTACCACTCACGACTCAAGAACCAATCCCTGAACACCCTCTTCAGTTTGCGCTCCTTGTCTTCGAGGCACTGGGTCCTGACATATTCGACATCGTAATCTGCCTTGCGAGTTCTTCTCCCTCATCGGAACTGATTACGATCTCTTCCCATGCCTTCAGCTGTTCGTAGGACCGCATCCACTACCTTTGCTCTTGTAGTCTTTTCGCCTGATTTGGCAGACCTTTCACCTTAGATTCCCTATTCAAGCAAAAGGAATTGTGCAAACTCAAGCTCACGTTTTTCGCCAAGTCCTCCTCCAATATCGATTCCCTCGCTTTGATGTTATCTCGAGACACTCTATCAACTCTTTTCCAACCCGTGGTTATCGCATTACGACGGGTTAACAAGGGTCTCTTGAAAGCTTCCGGTCCTATCTCGGCCAGGAACTGTCGATACTCCTTCTGATATTTCTTCATGTGATCCTCCGTCACCATTTATAACCAATACGTCAACGTAGCTCAAAACCAGGGGAAGAACCTTATGCGACTCCACACGTGCGTCACCTCCATAGGTATAGAAAAAACTTTGCACGCAGTCTCAAACAACTCAAGCCTCCGGTTGTAATCAATGGCGCGTATTGATTTCGCTGTTGGTGCCCTCGACTCTCGATATTTCGTCACATTTTCTTCGATCCATCGCAACGCCAGCATCGGGCTCACCACGAAAAGGGTGACCTTCTGCTGATGATCAGGTGAGCCGACTGACCAAATTTCTTCCACGTCCCATATCAAGCAGAGGTTCGAATGCTCCGGGTACCACACTGTCTGCGCCAGGCAATGGCATGGGCATTCCCCATGTGTCAGGTTGATACTCCGGAGGTTGCGTTCTCCCGAAGCTTCCAACAGAGGCACAGATTTCATCATCTTCTCATGTGTTACGTCATTCCCTTCCATAGCTGGGGCACTATTCATCGCTTTCCCGATCGTGTTTTGTCTCACGAAATCACTGGTATTTTCGTTTTCTAAGCTCAAGAGTTCCTCCCCCTAGATCTCACTCAAGTTTTCTCTTTGGTCCTCCGGCACAGCTCGCAGGATTTTCCTAAACAGTCGCTGTGAGTGATGCGACATGCGAGCCAGGCGTTCACACTTGGGTATCGAGAAGGCTTTTTCAATTAACACCCTCTGACTCGATGCTTCCACCATCGCCATATGTAATGGGTAATCCCACTAGAGATTTTGCATTCGTTGGCAAACAGAAGGCTTCACTCACGGGAAATCCCATCTCCGCCTCAAGACCGATCTTCCATCCTCTGATGTGCTTTTGGACCCCCTGAAACACACCAGGCCATGACTCCACGCTCAACGCCGTCACTAATTGGTGTTCGGTTTCTAGCATCTCCAGTGATTGCAAGCTGCACATCCTCGAGAAGAACCCCAACGCCGTCGCTATGTTCACCGTGGTGCTCGTATAGCATTCAGCCACTATCTGCACCTCACTTTTCTCCTTCTCCGTGATGTCACTAAACCACGTGGCTAGGTCTTCCTTCTGAAACGATTGTATTCTGACGCAGGATCGTCCATCACAGGAATGTTCTCCACCTCCACACACCAGGCCAGATAACTACCCGGTTCCATCTTCTTCACTAGCTTTTCTTGTTCGCTCGTCATTTCCTTCGATTCCTTTCGTTGAAGTAAGATTAGTTGGTGCACCACGTTCAGATTTCCTAAATCTTCATCCTTCGCTGATGACAATCCCACTCGCTCCTAGATTTCTTCAATCAAACTCGCTTGTGGGTGAGGGCACCAAGAGGGTCTCATCAACTTCCAAACAATCCACAAATTCGTGACCAACATGTCGTTTCCATTTCCCATCTTTAGTTCCACCCTCTTGTTCGAGCGCGGCACGCTGATCACCTTGACAATTTCTCGCATAACACACCTAGGCTTGGCCTTTACTTTTCTGTCGGATCGACCTCGATGATTTTCTCCGTCCCGAACTTCAACAATTCTGCCACCTCAAAATTGATGTAGGCATTTTCGGCCTCCGAATCGAAGAAAGGGTTTTAAGCTATTCCCATTGCTCCAGACACATTTTGATATTCTCCACATTTTGTGGGTTTCGCATATTCTTCTGCTCGGGTCAAGTTACGAAGTACGTCATGCCCCTCCTCGAATTTCTTGTTTTAGAACCTCCGTATTTCATCCAGTTTCCCATGGCTCTCTAGAGACTGCCTCGAGCTCTCTCTATTTTTTCGATTTCATCACTCTGGTATACGTTCAGGATAACAGTGGAGACTCTCCTTCCCATGGTTTTACTTCCCTTCGCTTTTTGTTGGCACATTTGCACAGTAGTGTCGGTTATCACTGATATGGTCCACCTCAAGAAACAAGTGGCATCTTTTCTTCTCGCTAGGCTTAATCCCGAGTTGTCTCGAGCAATATGTTGCACCAGCATTTGGTACACCTGAAGACTCTTTCCGCCCAGTTTAAGTTTGTCGTGCGAAGTCAATGCCTCTAACGCCACTCAATCAACTTCGGACAAAAGGATTAGCCATCAAAGGCAATGCTGATGAAGGTGCTCTCATCGCATCTTCAAAGTACTCAAGCAATAAGTTCACCCAAGACCGTCCCAACTGGTTTCCCAACTCTAGCTTGTTAACTTCGGCCTTCTGCTGGGTAGCCCAATGTCGCCGCTTGCGGGACACTCCTCGATCAAGCTCCTTCAGGCGACTCTCCAATTCTTTCGTCGTTCTCCAGAGCCATCCACCATAGCCGAGCGGTGTTTCTCGTCGCATTCCTCTCGAGAGGATTGCACGTCACTTGCTTCCCAATAGCCTGGTGTTGCGTCGAAAGCCACTCCATACGGATGTCCACTTCCCACGTATGTCCACTCGTCGAACACCTTTTCACGTTTGTCTTCTGGGGTTTGAAATTCTCCGTTCCCGGAGTCATCGGGGCTTCCATTTCCCGTATCATTTCGGTTAGCCTCCTGGGTGCTGAGCCGCTCTTGTAGGCCGCTGTTTTCCCTCGCGCTAGAATCATGGGAGCTGTCTCTTTAAGATTTTTCTCCGAAACCGCATCCGCCGAAGGAATCGCTTCCTCTGTCTCCCGTTTCCTTTTCCTAGACCATTTTCCCTTATTCGGGGGCGTTGTCACAACTATCACTGACTCCACTTTTTTCTCCAAGTTCCTCTTTTCCGACTCTTGCCTCCCCCTTCTCTAGCCCTTAGAATATTAGTTTTTTAAATCAAATTACTAGTCTTACTTTTATCATCTATCTCAGTACTTATTTTTTTATCATCAGTTTTTTGTTCAGAGTAAAGCTATCTTCACATGGGTTGGCCCCGGCGTCCTGCTTCTGCTTCCTTAGGCCAATCATCTTCTCGAGCAGCCATTCTCTTCCTTTCTCGTTCAGTCCAGTGCTCATCAGGAGTGGCTCTCCAAACTTCACCACCGTGCTCCGCAGCTATTCCTTGAAGTCATCTACTCCACGCACTCTGTTTTCCACCCTCTGGTTGAATTCGTCCAGAAAACTTCGCCACGCTTCCTCGTCCATGTCTTTGTTGCCCTCAATTGTGTTCTCTTCCCTTGCTTCATCAGTTAGGAGCACCAATCCCATTTTGGATGGTTCACTCGTTAGTGGCAACTCAAGATTCTTCCGGGGAGATCCCAAAGGTGGGTTGGCCGTGTTCGCCCAGTCGTCCCCACTCAGTTCTTGTAATAGCTCACGTGTGGTGCCGGGGCTAAACTCCCTGTTCGTTGCCCCTCCGTCTGGCGTATTTCCCATCTCCAATTCCTCTTCAGCTTCGCTGAGAGTCTCGTCCATGCTAAACCCTTCTCCTGACTCCGGCTGGTCCCTCTCTAGCACAGCAGTGAACCTGTTTTCCACTGGAAGGTTCTTTCTGTCTTCTACTGGGGTTCCCACAGACAGGGTGAAGGTGTCGTCGGATCTGCCGTCTTATACTCAGTCAGGGGCACGTATAGAACTCCTGCCGCGTCCAACTTCCGTCCCTCCTGCTGCAGCTCTACTTCTTGTAATCCATAAGGTGCCCGATGTTTTCTCGTGCCAAATTTCATTTCGTACTTCAGGGCTAGGTGACCTTCCTCTACGATCATCCTCCCGTCATCATAGATGGGCAGCTTGCTTTCGAGCCCCGCCTTTTCAAGAGTTTTCAGCACTTCCAGATCCGCGTACTTTGTAGGCATCGAACCCCGCATCTTCTTTTCTTGCGTGGTCCACAAATTTATCCTGGTTTCACAGGTGTGGAAGTGAATCGCTGTCGATTACCCGATGAACAAGGGGTCCCAGCTTTCCGTGAATTCCTTTTGCTGCTGCTCCACTATCGCTCTTGCGTGTAGGGAAGAGACTACCATGGGGCTATTCATCCCCAGCGTCATCCGCCTCACAGTCGGGAACTCAGGAATCGCGACGGGCAACACGCCCGCTCAAGAATTGTCTCCAGCTCCCTCTTCGTATACTCAAAGCACTTCGTCCAGGCTGGGATCCTCAAGACTTCCCTCGTGTCTTTTGCTGTTGAATTCAAGTTCCAGAATTTTGGATAGACTTCGATGGGACCTTCTCGTTTTCCCCCCATCCTGCATTGCAGTTGACCCCTGAAGTTGAGCACTATTAGTTCTGGGTCCTTTATCTTCCCGAAGAGCACTGTCTCACTCATTTGCGCTCTCAATTCTTCTTGTCGACACCAGTTCAGTGCCGTCTCATCCAGAATGCTGATCAGGCTCACATGAACCACCGAATGTCGGTACGCTGCCACAAGCGGATCCGGGAAAGCGTACGTCACGGCTGGCCCATAAACACAGGTCACCACCTCTCCTAATCCCCTGATCGTCCCCACGGGATCAGATCTCATGGCCATTCCTCCATTCGCCTCCCTCACCTCTTCTTTCGTCTTTGCGCTTCTCTCTTCGCCTGTCAAATGCCTGTTCCGCATCAGGAGATACTCCACTAGCAGCGTCTTCAGCCCAGCAGCGCATTTGCAGGAATACGTATCCGGACTAGGGTGGGCCTTCCTCACCGACAGGGGTTCCCCATACTTCATCAGTCGATGAAATGTAGTCAGCTCCCCATTTGTCAGGAGTATTAGAGTCAAGTATCCATCAATTCGGAGAGTTTCCACACCTCAGCTGAACATATATGCTGGGCCCAGGTTGAACAGGTACCTGGGTATGCCAATTACAAGGCCAGTAGGAGGTTGATCGGCACGAACGCCTCGAAGATCGCGTTCCCCGCGTAGAACACCTTGTCCAGGTATTCCTTCTCCCAACAAGGACTCAAGAATCTCACGATCTCGTGTGGCCTGCGGGTCCTCAGTTCGCCTTTCGCGTGCTCTCCCCAGAAGCCTCCAATAGTCACGTCACTTCGTTTGCAGCCGTGACGAAACGCACCACTGTCATCTCTCCCTCTGCCACTTCCAGCTGTTCTCCAGAAACTCCCATATCTGCTTCACTAGTGGTGGAGCACTCTCTCTCTCTCTCTCTCTCTCTCGTCTTGTCCGTCACATTCTCAAGTCTCGGGGTCAGGAACGGCCATCTTCATCGCTCTTGTGTTAGACGGTATACCATCGATTCCACTTGTTTTTCGGCTGCCACCACATTTTTCTCTCGTTGTTTGGCCAGCTCCTCTTGCTAGTGGAACTCGTGATCGTCGGCTCCATACTCCGGAACCACAGGCTGGCTGTCAGATGAGTTATCCCCCACTTCCGGGTTGAAGTGGATGGTCATCACTGGATGGTCATCCCCCACTTCCGGGTTGAACTTCAGTTGTCGGGCGAGGTTCGACACCTCAAGACAAAGGACCTCGTCCAAGACAATTAGGATATCCGCAAGCTCGTAAAAGCCTCTTAGAACGTGGGACACATCCGCCCACGTCGCCGCCACTTCCGACTTCAAGAGTCTCAAGTTCACCGGTTCTAGCTCACGATTTGGGGCTGCCATGAGCATCCGCCATCCATTTCCGTCTGCAATTGTAAACGAATTGTAAAGCAGGTGGCATAATCGCGTAACCCGGTGATGACGCGAATACCACTCTCGTCTTCGATCCCAACGGGGATACCACCAGTTCCTGCACTTCATTCATTGCTGCAAACAGCGTCTGAATCGCCTCCCAGATCTTCTTTGTTGTAAGCTCTCCGCTTCTCAGAGGCTCCAGCAGTCCCGCCACGTGCAGATGATCATTCATTCCCGCGAATAATAAAAGCCTCTCTGACTTTATCGCTATGATCAGGGTCAACATTTGATTTAACTCCGCCCCTGGTAGTAGGTACACTAAGGTTTCTGGCCAAAACAACTTCGGTGACGTCCCTCCAAAGTCCGACCCCGCTACAATAATCGCTCTCGCCGCTCCAGGATCAGACCGGTCATAGACTGCTAATAGCTTGGCCAGCCGTGAAGTTCCACAGGATCTCCTGTACCTTGGGTCTTCCGCCAAATTCGCACCCATGTAGGAGTATTAGGAAGTCCCTCACTCTTTGGCTCAAGAATTTTGTCCACCGCCCTAAGCTGCGCGGGACTCGCTACTCTGATCCTGGCCACACTAGTCCGATGCTTGGGTGGCTCCACTATGGGGCCGGGACTTCACATCTCTTTGAGAGGTCTGTAATTGATTGGCCCCACTATTGATCTCTGGGGAACTCCCGTCAAGTCCGCCGTCTCCAGTGTCTTGGCTCGGGAGAAGTGCGCCTCATGGGCCTTTTGTGCAATCACTACTGTGTGGACTGTGAGGGAATCTCCATCATTCTCGCTAAATCAAGCACTCTCATGGGCAGCACACTTCTCTGCTGGATTTGTCTGATTATCTCGTTGATGTTTCGAACCCTTTCGTTCGTCTCCTTCGCATTCTGGTCCGCCATCATGTTATAGGGAACGGTGCAGATGGTGAGGATTGTTGGCTCCAGGTAAACTCGTAGCTCCTCACGAATGCAGCTCACTTTGTCTTGTAGCCTCATCATTTTTCTCAATTGGTATTACACTTAAGACGGCTCACGTGTCTAACAACCCACGTAGTTGTGTCTTTTTTCCACTTATGTCTAAAAGTGTGCAGACACGTCTGCTTCCGTTCCCAGATGCACAGCATCCTCCTCCAGCATAGCACAGTGCCCAATGGATCTCACTTTTAGTTCCTCTCTACCAACATAGATTTCCATTACATGTTATCATCGTTTTTGTGTAGAAGTTTATACCATCTATATTCAACATGACCGTGTATCTGTTGTCTATGCGAACTGATTTACTACAACCTCTCGTGAAGAACGCCTTCAAAGCTCTAGAAGGAGTTTACGGGCTTATTGCACTCAAGTAATCTGCGTACACATCTATATGCATTATTGTCTGATCACTGGTAACTTCTTGTTACTTCGTGGCCGCCCACTGTGATTATTGACATGAGTCTTGCCCCAATTTTCGTGATGCCAGAAGGTTTTTCAGTCACCATCTTTAAAATTTTACAATGGCCCCTGCTCACCGAGTTCTCTCCGGTCTCTGGTTCTGGTCTTGCCATACAGAGCGTTTCATTCAATCTCTGTTTTTCTATCTCCTGTTTGAGCCGTTGTTCGATTTCTTTCGTCGCCAAGTCTTACTTCACCTTGTTGATCGCCTCTGCAGCTGCCCTCTCGTAGTTTTTCTCTAGAGAGTTTCTTTTCATGGCCCCTGTGGCATCTTTCTCCTGTGTCACGGCCTTTACTGTCTTCGTTGAAAGTTCACCACTCGCTGCTTTTATTGTTCAAATCGTTTTCAGCTTGTCTGTTCATAGTAATTTGCACTGCGGCCAGTGCTAGTTTGTGTTTCGGGTGATTCTGATTCTTCACTGCCTCTCAAAACAAAGTACAGTCCATTCCGGAATGGCCTTCTTGATTGCAGAAAAAACACCTCGCGTCTATCTTGATGATCAAACTACTGTAAAATTCATGTTCCCCCGTTTGATTCATGTCCTCTTCTTCCGGTGCGTATCCCAAGCTCTTCATGCCCTGCTTGTATGTCGTGCAATCCGCCATAAGATGATCCGCTGATCCACAATTTGCGCAAGACCGACGTTTTTCCATGTCGTCTCTATGCTTGTACCATGATGACCTTTGTGGCTGGCTCCCCCCTTGCATGTTTCTGCCTTCTGAGTATTACTAGTTTTTTGGTCTCATTAACATGTACTGTCTTGACTTTTTTCTCATCTCTTCTGGGGTTGGTGCATTATCCTTCGATAGTGTATAAAACGTTGTTAGCATCGTTCTCAAGTCGTTGCTTCTCACCCCATCAAAGAACTTTGAAGCGATGCTGAAGTTTCTTCTGTTCGTCGATTCTTCCGGGTCGCTTCTTCTTCTCAAGCACTCAAGATCATCCAGGAATCGATCGATTGACTCGTCCTCCTTTTGTCTTCTTTTTTCAAATCTCAACATCGCTTGATGACCCTTCATCCCTGACCCGAATCGTTCAACAGTATCTCGAAGATCTTGTCCGCTGCATCACGCTCCTCCTCCTTCTTTGCTACTACGCATTTCAGTGCGGTGCCTTCTAAGTTGCTTAGTATTGCGGTGCAGGCCTGCCTTTCGTCGTTCAAGTTATCTTGTTCTAGATGATGTAATCTCATTACCTCAACCCATGTATCAACGCAACCATCTGAGTCGTCTTTGAATTCCTTTGGTTTTTTTGAAGGTTTTACGGGATTTGCCACTGCCTCTGTCACTTGAGTCTGTGTTCCTTGTTGCGAATGCTTCAAGCGTCCTGTTCATCATTTCCCAGGTATTGGCCCACGTGATGCCATCCGGTTGTACACCCGTATTTGATCCTGAGTCCTCTGTTGCCCTTGTTGTGTTTGAGACTCCCTTTTTTATGGCCGTCCTTATCCCTCCCGATGCCATGGTACTATCGGTTTGTGCTAACGATGTTGATTCTCATTTCTTTCGCTGTGGTTCCACGAAATCGACTCTAGTTCCCGATGCCTTTTCCACCACTAATTTATCTTGAGCTAATGAGTTTCTCAAGAGAGCATCCAGTTTGGACTGTATGGCACAAGAACTTTCAGCTTGTTCCCTGCCCATTTCATCCATTCTGGTATCTAAATTCCATAACTTCTCGTTCACGGTGTCATACCGTTTCTTCACTTCTTCCATATCTCTCTTGATATGTTTCTCTCGCTCTTTGTCGGTAGCCTCTAACTTGTCTGACATCTGCTGTAGCTTCTCTTCCGTCGCCCTTGCCAGATTGAAGCAGTTATCTAGGTTCTTATTCTTGTTGTATCGTCTCTCCCTTTTTAGCTCCTGGCGGTCCTCCTCGCTGTATTTCAGTTTCTTGTCGATTTGCTCCAACTTTACCATCAAGTCGCCCAGCTCAAGCGAAATTGTTTTTTCTTGGTTAGCCGTTGCTCCATGGGTGACCTGCTCAACGTCTTGTTTGGCCTCTAATGTTATTGCGGAAACTGTTCCAAATGTTTTCCCTCCTCGGTCGTTGGTATCACCTCCTCTTTCTCTCTTGGTTTCATTCCGACCATCGCTGCAATCCTCTCTTTGAACGATGTCCTTTTTAATTGAGAATCGTATTTAATCGTTTTCGGCGTGTTGCTTGTTGTTTCGTCTACAAGGTCAATTGGTGAGAACTTTATCGTCTTCTTTTCTTGTTCTTCTGCATTTGACCTGGGTGTTGATTCGGTCGTCTTTCTTTCCACTCCGTCAATACTCTGATCTGGTATCTCAAGCTTGGTTTCTCTAGCTGGTACAGTTGGTTCTTCTACTGCTTTCTCCTTGGCCTTATGCTCCTTTACGCTTCTTGTATTGACCATGTTTACTGAAATATTCTTTTTCATTACCTTCGAATTTGATAGTTGTGCTTTCCATTGCGACGAGGTTTGATTTTGTTTTGGTCCTGTTGCTTTTCTTTCGTTTATCGATACCCTATTTTGTTTCATGATTTTTACGTACAATTTTTTTTATATAAGATTTTAAGGTTTACAAATCCGTATTGTAAAATTTGATTGAAATTATAAAAAAAAAATTTTTGAAAAAAAAACTAAAATCAGTCTAAATCAGTTCTGAATCTAAATCAATTTCAGTCCTCAGAACCCTTCGTTCTAGTTTTGGGATGCTCTAATACTTTCCCAGGACTTTTCTGAACCCTCCTAGTTCCCTTCGCTCAAGTGTTGGGACACTTCGTTACTGTCTCAGGACTTTTCTGAACCCTCATAGGACCCTTCATAATGTTAAAAAAGAATAACACCCAGGAGCGCCATAAAAACATCTAAGTAACATTCGCCCAGAAGATACATATCGACGGAAAACAAAACTAAGTCCTAAGACGACTGGCTAACGTCTAAACAGAGCTTTGCATGCTTTTCACCGTCTCTACCAAGCCAGTACTTTCGGTGGTCTTTTCTAACATCGGGTCGACAAAAACGTTACTGCTTTCGGCTTCGGTCAAAACACTCAAATTAACTTAACTACATGCAGAAATAGTGAGCTCATGGCTGGGTCTCAGTATCCCCAGACCACGAGGTCACTCTTAAAAACAGGGCTACTTCTATTTATTGAATTATTATTGTTTTTGTTCAGTAGATAAAAATCATCATCTCCATCGAAGATGGATCAACCCTTTCCCCCAACTCCTAGCTTCTCATCTTAGTAGAATGAATTCGGATGTTAATTAAATTCAATTCAGGACATGACAGGGAAGCTAAAAGTTCATATAAAATGATAAAAGTCTCAGTCTCGAAACCCCTCCGGATTCTCGAATCCACTGAATCAAGCATGTTAAGCTTGATTTCTCTGTAATCCGGAAGGCTGGTTTCCACCCCTCACTGTTGTTAGCAACTGCCTTACAACTATTGTAGCGACACAATAGTTGCAAGTCGGAACGTTCTCTGTTAACTCCGTGATTCGTTGTCGTTTCTTAATCACTATTTCCGTTCTTCTCGCAATCGCTATTAATGTTGTTCTGTTTCTTTTTAGCTCTTTCGCCAAAATGGCCGTTTCTGACGCTTCTCAGAAATGCCACGTCATCACTTCGAAAATTTAAAATTTCATAACACCAGAACATCTTGACCTTCACCGTTCTACCAATCATCCGAATAACGTCGTTAATCCTTCAAAATCACCAACTCGGAAGGTTCGCTGCTAAAAATTCCTAAACTGCAGAGATTGCATTTTGCCCAATCTGGTCGAATGTCACATACTCCCCGGACAGTCCGGTCAATGTCCACATTGAATCACGCAATGTTCGTAAAATAGATACAGTGTCATCGAACAGAATTTACAAAATGCACAAAATTACTTTTATTCACGTCACATCGACTCACTGCAGAATATAAATGCCATCATACCACATCACTATAGCCTTCAAAGTCTTTCATTAATCTGCACATTGAGGATATGACCTAAGATAAAACATATTTTCTGACTTCCAATGTCAATGTCCCGATTAAAACTTTTTCTCTTAGATTTAAAAGGTGTTGGTTTGCAGGACAGTCCTGCCAACCAACAAGCTAAAATTATCCTACTATGCTTCTTCCCTTCGGAAATCTTGCTTGTTATTGTCCTGAATATTAAAACTAAGAAACTCTGTGGTTAGAAAGAACAATGAAACAATCTCCCTCTTCGAGAGATTACCCAAGCCTTTCATGTCACCACAAAGTGATCAGTTCTCTAGCTGATTAAAAACAGTCATGTAGGCTGGAATATTTAAATGTACTCCTTCACTCAAGCCTTTCTAAATAAATAGTAAGTAAGTGTCTCTAAAGCCACCCAACTAAAATCAAAATGCAAATTTATAAATGCAACAATTTCAAAACTCAACTAAATGTTTCAGTTTTCAATTACAACTTGGTTGCTTGGTTTCTCACTTGAGTTTTTTCACACACATAAAACAATTCTGAGTTTTAACTTTTTCTTCATCACTCCTTTGTTTTCTTCCTTTTTTTGTCGTTTAGAAGTTCTAAAACTTCTAAATTTTTCTAATTTCGTCTCTTTTTGCATCTCGTTTTTCGGCCATTCGTCAATGTTCCATCTCTTCCTCCTGTGATAATGACTCTGCACTCTCAATTTCTGTATCCTGCAACACTTCGTTAGCTATCCTAACGCTGTTGGAAGCCGTCCTCCAACACTTCTGTTCTTCTACCCTCTGTTTGCAACAAGGTAGGGGATCCACGTTAGATTCTCTGTTCCTGCAGAAGCTGTTGTGGAGACACAACGTCACGTTTCTCTCCAAATCTTCCTTTAACATCTCTGTCTTCTCCTTTCCACTACGTTCACTCGTCCTGGAAATTCTTTTCACAGCGGTGGTCACTGCTTTCCGATGAGTCACGAGAGCTCGCTTGAAAGCTCCTGCTCCAATGTCCAGCTGATATTCACTGTACACCCTGCCGTGCTTCGACATATGCGGTTTCGCATATTCGTACAACCATGCAGTCATGTTAGCTCTGAACCATGGCATCAATCGTTTTCTTGCCCATATCTTCTTCACTTCCATCGGAATGTTTAGAATTTTGCACATTGTCTCAAAAAGATCTAAACCTTTTAGACAATCTAATTTCCGCAACTGTTCTCTCGTCGTTGCCTCCTGTCTTTTATTTTCTCTCACATGAGCTTCCAGCCATCATATTGCCATCATAACTCCCACTATCACTTTTGTTATGGGCTGTGATGAATCTGGTAAACCCATGGAGAGCAGCTCTCCAGAGTCCCAGATCAACATCAGATTACTACGCTTGAGATACCACCAGGTCTGCAGCAAGCAGTGGCAAAGAAACTCGTCATGTGTCAACATGATGCTCCTCCAATTACGTTTTCCCGAAGCTTCCAGTAATGGTTCCACTTCCATCATCACTCGGTGGACTTCATCATTCTCATCTACTACATTGTAATCTGTGACAGTTGATCCTGTTTCTGTCTGTTTCTGTTTCTGTCTCTCAAAGTCACTAAAGTTCCCGCTCACATATCCCATGAACTTCTTTCCTAGTATTGACTCCAATTCTTCCTTAGTTCTCTCTGGAACTGCTGAGAACATCTTACATAGCAATTCGTAAGACTTCTCGAACAATCTCGCCAGTCTCACACACTTCGGCACTGAGAAGGCTTGATCCACGATCGTTCTCGTACTCTTTACGTCTACAGCTACAAAATGTACAGGGTATCTGCTCTTGCACATTGGAGCCAATGTCGAACCCACCAAATATCGTGCTCCTGATGGTCTACAATAAGTCTCACTGTGTCTGATGTTCATTTCCGTCTCGATTGCTTCCCTCCATTTTCCTATGTATTTCTGCTCAGTCTGCAGAACTCCTGGGAATACTTCTACACTGATGGCTCTGACCACCTCATGTTTCTGTTCTAGATTCAATAGTGACTCTAAAGAACTAAACATGCTGTAGAATCCTAGTGCAGTCACTAGATTCACCTCGGTTCCTCCATCTGGAGCATACTTTTGGTCATCTCGTCCAGCTCCTTCTTCGTACTTTTCAGTTCATCGTTCAACTCATCCAGATCTTGCATGGTTTGGTTCGTCTGAACCTTCTGTCCTACTTTCGCCCTTTTTTGTGGCACAGCTGCTCTCAGTGGTGAACCAGACTAGGTCGCCTCGCTGTTCATCTCCTGATGCATTCTCGTCAGCCCAGGTGCAATCTCACCTGGTTGGTAGGTCCTGGAACTTCCCAATCCAGGCTCATTCGCCAAGTCACTCCCTGAGAGAGCCCCGTTTCTCCACCTCATCACTCTCATGTTCGGGCGGTCTAGTACTCCCCCTTCTCCATATGCTGCCATCAACAGGACTTCCGTGGGGCGGTCCCTACGGTTGTCGTGCCCCAAGATGTTGATCAGGGCGGTCAGCAACATGACTACCTCTGGGTCCTCCAGAGCGAAGTCCCGATCGATCAGCCGACGATAGATCGCATCTATCATCGGTCCTACATATGCCTCTGCCAGGTCCATCAATTCATCTAAGTTGAAATTGTCCATACTGTTCTTCAGATTTGATTTGATTCGATTCGATTCCAAGGTTTTGACTCAAGTGAGTAATTAAATGATCAATCAGGATCTAGAAAAGAAGTCACAAGTATCACACTTGTCAGTTTCACCTTAACATATAGCGTTAAAATTTGCTTAAAAACAGTTCAGATAAAAAGATATTTATCCTAAAATTTATTAAAATCAATCGGTCTCTAAAATTTTGGAATTCGACCTACGATTGGACAGTCCAAACTTTGGATCTATTCCTAAGATCGTCATTCAGTTGTTCATGGTCACTAACCCCTACTTACCCATGATCCTAATAACCTAACACATAACATAACATAACTTAACATAACACATATTACATACAACTTAGTCTTTGGCCTAACACCCTCTCGCACATCACTCAGCCTATACTTAAGTAATATTTCTTATGTAGATATAATTGTATATTCGTATCAGAGAATATCACGTGCACAAGCGCGTACAATTCCCGAGGATGCAGTCTTCCTCTGTTTGGATCATACACTGGAAGCGAGAGCTCCTTGACATCCATTTCCACGAGGAAGTCCCTCAGCCTCGTCATGGACAAGACTAGGTTCTCTGGGTCCACGTGCTGCTTCTCCGTCGCCCTCGTTACCAAGAAGCATAAGTATTTTCCCGGTATCTGCGACGCCGCCGGAGGTAAGGCTGCTACGCCCCCTATCCCTGGTCTTTGCTTCCAAAGGAATTCCACGTTTTTGTATTCTCTTTTAAAATCTGCCGCTAACGCTGTCCTAAAACTCATGTCTGCTGTGATTGCTATCGCACATGTTCTATTTGTGAGTATGAAATCACTGTCTGTTAGTATTATGTTACTTGAATATTCAGTTGGTAAGTTAAAATATGACTCAATTACCCGGCCTATGTCAGGTTTCTTAGGTTCTTCGCCTGTTTCTGCTTCTAAATCTCCTGTTTCTCTTGCTATTCTTAATTTTTTTTATTATCAAGTTTTCAGTGTGGGTAAGTCCTACCCCCACTCCCCGGACGAAAATATCCATCGACGTCCCCGTCGATCGCATACCGGGTATCAATTCGAGGTTAGAACCTAGAATGAGTAGTCGTTCTCTGTAATCCGGAAGGCTGGTTTCCACCCCTCACTGTTGTTAGCAACTGCCTTACAACTATTGTAGCGACACAATAGTTGCAAGTCGGAACGTTCTCTGTTAACTCCGTGATTCGTTGTCGTTTCTTAATCACTATTTCCGTTCTTCTCGCAATCGCTATTAATGTTGTTCTGTTTCTTTTTAGCTCTTTCGCCAAAATGGCCGTTTCTGACGCTTCTCAGAAATGCCACGTCATCACTTCGAAAATTTAAAATTTCATAACACCAGAACATCTTGACCTTCACCGTTCTACCAATCATCCGAATAACGTCGTTAATCCTTCAAAATCACCAACTCGGAAGGTTCGCTGCTAAAAATTCCTAAACTGCAGAGATTGCATTTTGCCCAATCTGGTCGAATGTCACATACTCCCCGGACAGTCCGGTCAATGTCCACATTGAATCACGCAATGTTCGTAAAATAGATACAGTGTCATCGAACAGAATTTACAAAATGCACAAAATTACTTTTATTCACGTCACATCGACTCACTGCAGAATATAAATGCCATCATACCACATCACTATAGCCTTCAAAGTCTTTCATTAATCTGCACATTGAGGATATGACCTAAGATAAAACATATTTTCTGACTTCCAATGTCAATGTCCCGATTAAAACTTTTTCTCTTAGATTTAAAAGGTGTTGGTTTGCAGGACAGTCCTGCCAACCAACAAGCTAAAATTATCCTACTATGCTTCTTCCCTTCGGAAATCTTGCTTTTTATTGTCCTGAATATTAAAACTAAGAAACTCTGTGGTTAGAAAGAACAATGAAACAATCTCCCTCTTCGAGAGATTACCCAAGCCTTTCATGTCACCACAAAGCGATCAGTTCTCTAGCTGATTAAAAACAGTCATGTAGGCTGGAATATTTAAATGTACTCCTTCACTCAAGCCTTTCTAAATAAATAGTAAGTAAGTGTCTCTAAAGCCACCCAACTAAAATCAAAATGCAAATTTATAAATGCAACAATTTCAAAACTCAACTAAATGTTTCAGTTTTCAATTACAACTTGGTTGCTTGGTTTCTCACTTGAGTTTTTTCACACACATAAAACAGTTCTGAGTTTTAACTTTTTCTTCATCACTCCTTTGTTTTCTTCCTTTTTTTGTCGTTTAGAAGTTCTAAAACTTCTAAATTTTTCTAATTTCGTCTCTTTTTGCATCTCGTTTTTCGGCCATTCGTCAATGTTCCATCTCTTCCTCCTGTGATAATGACTCTGCACTCTCAATTTCTGTATCCTGCAACACTTCGTTAGCTATCCTAACGCTGTTGGAAGCCGTCCTCCAACACTTCTGTTCTTCTACCCTCTGTTTGCAACAAGGTAGGGGATCCACGTTAGATTCTCTGTTCCTGCTGAAGCTGTTGTGGAGACACAACGTCACGTTTCTCTCCAAATCTTCCTTTAACATCTCTGCCTTCTCCTTTCCACTACGTTCACTCGTCCTGGAAATTCTTTTCACAGCGGTGGTCACTGCTTTCCGATGAGTCACGAGAGCTCGCTTGAAAGCTCCTGCTCCAATGTCCAGCTGATATTCACTGTACACCCTGCCGTGCTTCGACATATGCGGTTTCGCATATTCGTACAACCATGCAGTCATGTTAGCTCTGAACCATGGCATCAATCGTTTTCTTGCCCATATCTTCTTCACTTCCATCGGAATATTTAGAATTTTGCACATTGTCTCAAAAAGATGTAAACCTTTTAGACAATCTAATTTCCGCAACTGTTCTCTCGTCGTTGCCTCCTGTCTTTTATTTTCTCTCACATGAGCTTCCAGCCATCGTATTGCCATCATAACTCCCACTATCACTTTTGTTATGGGCTGTGATGAATCTGGTAAACCCATGGAGAGCAGCTCTCCAGAGTCCCAGATCAACATCAGATTACTACGCTTGAGATACCACCAGGTCTGCAGCAAGCAGTGGCAAAGAAACTCGTCATGTGTCAACATGATGCTCCTCCAATTAAGTTTTCCCGAAGCTTCCAGTAATGGTTCCACTTCCATCATCACTCGGTGGACTTCATCATTCTCATCTACTGCATTGTAATCTGTGACAGTTGATCCTCTCTGTTTCTGTCTCTCAAAGTCACTAAAGTTCCCGCTCACATATCCCATGAACTTCTTTCCTAGTATTGACTCCAATTCTTCCTTAGTTCTCTCTGGAACTGCTGAGAACATCTTACATAGCAATTCGTAAGACTTCTCGAACAATCTCGCCAGTCTCACACACTTCGGCACTGAGAAGGCTTGATCCACGATCGTTCTCGTACTCTTTACGTCCACAGCTACAAAATGTACAGGGTATCTGCTCTTGCACATTGGAGCCAATGTCGAACCCACCAAATATCGTGCTCCTGATGGTCTACAATAAGTCTCACTGTGTCTGATGTTCATTTCCGTCTCGATTGCTTCCCTCCATTTTCCTATGTATTTCTGCTCAGTCTGCAGAACTCCTGGGAATACTTCTACACTGATGGCTGTGACCACCTCATGTTTCTGTTCTAGATTCAATAGTGACTCTAAAGAACTAAACATGCTAAAGAATCCTAGTGCAGTCACTAGATTCACCTCGGTTCCTCCATCTGGAGCATACTTTTGGTCATCTCGTCCAGCTCCTTCTTCGTACTTTTCAGTTCATCGTTCAACTCATCCAGATCTTGCATGGTTTGGTTCGTCTGAACCTTCTGTCCTACTTTCGCCCTTTTTTGTGGCACAGCTGCTCTCAGTGGTGAACCAGACTAGGTCGCCTCGCTGTTCATCTCCTGATGCATTCTCGTCAGCCCAGGTGCAATCTCACCTGGTTGGTAGGTCCTGGAACTTCCCAATCCAGGCTCATTCGCCAAGTCACTCCCTGAGAGAGCCCCGTTTCTCCACCTCATCACTCTCATGTTCGGGCGGTCTAGTACTCCCCCTTCTCCATATGCTGCCATCAACAGGACTTCCGTGGGGCGGTCCCCACGGTTGTCGTGCCCCAAGATGTTGATCAGGGCGGTCAGCAACATGACTACCTCTGGGTCCTCCAGAGCGAAGTCCCGATCGATCAGCCGACGATAGATCGCATCTATCATCGGTCCTACATATGCCTCTGCCAGGTCCATCAATTCATCTAAGTTGAAATTGTCCATACTGTTCTTCAGATTTGATTTGATTCGATTCGATTCCAAGGTTTTGACTCAAGTGAGTAATTAAATGATCAATCAGGATCTAGAAAAGAAGTCACAAGTATCACACTTGTCAGTTTCACCTTAACATATATCGTTAAAATTGGCTTAAAAACAGTTCAGATAAAAAGATATTTATCCTAAAATTTATTAAAATCAATCGGTCTCTAAAATTTTGGAATTCGACCTACGATTGGACAGTCCAAACTTTGGATCTATTCCTAAGATCGTCATTCAGTTGTTCATGGTCACTAACCCCTACTTACCCATGGTCTTAATAACCTAACACATAACATAACATCACATAACATAACATAACATAACACATATTACATACAACTTAGTCTTTGGCCTAACACCCTCTCGCACATCACTCAGCCTATACTTAAGTAATATTTCTTATGTAGATATACTTGTATATTCGTATCAGAGAATATCACGTGCACAAGCGCGTACAATTCCCGAGGATGCAGTCTTCCTCTGTTTGGATCATACACTGGAAGCGAGAGCTCCTTGACATCCATTTCCATGAGGAAGTCCCTCAGCCTCGTCATGGACAAGACTAGGTTCTCTGGGTCCACGTGCTGCTTCTCCGTCGCCCTCGTTACCAAGAAGCATAAGTAATTTCCCGGTATCTGCGACGCCGCCGGAGGTAAGGCTGCTACGCCCCCTATCCCTGGTCTTTGCTTCCAAAGGAATTCCACGTTTTTGTATTCTCTTTTAAAATCTGCCGCTAACGCTGTCCTAAAACTCATGTCTGCTGTGATTGCTATCGCACATGTTCTATTTGTGAGTATGAAATCACTGTCTGTTAGTATTATGTTACTTGAATATTCAGTTGGTAAGTTAAAATATGACTCAATTACCCGGCCTATGTCAGGTTTCTTAGGTTCTTCGCCTGTTTCTGCTTCTAAATCTCCTGTTTCTCTTGCTATTCTTAATTTTTTTTATTATCAAGTTTTCAGTGTGGGTAAGTCCTACCCCCACTCCCCGGACAAAAATATCCATCGACGTCCCCGTCGATCGCATACCGGGTATCAAGTCGAGGTTAGAAGCTAGAATGAGTAGTCGTCCTTACTGGGCAGCCCAGGAAGGATCATCTCGTTCGGTCTTGATGTATTTCATGCTTTCACGATCTACTTCTTGAATCGTGACACTGGTCTCCTCAGGATCCGAGGTCGTTTCATTCAGCCACTCTAAGACACGCAGGTTCGTCAAGTCTTGTTCATATGACTGCTGTTGCTCGTCGTCAAATTCTACCTCGGGTTTCCACCAGTCGTCAACCCACTCATCGTCGTGATCATCGACTATGTCAATGACTTGTGACACAGTTATTTCCTCTAGACCCACTACTTCCTCCACTATCTTCTTTAGATCTATCCTATCCACTACAAAGTCGTCACCGTAAGGATTGTATTTCTTTCTTGGTCTCGTCCCGTCCTTCTGACGAGTCTGTATCGTGAACGGAAGATCCGGTTCCAAGTTCTTGGGAACCTCTTTTTGTTCGGGATCCTGCCAATCTTTCTCTGCGTAGGGTAAGGTTTCATCGTCCGCTTCGATCTTCTCGTTTGGATCCAGGTCCAGCGGTGTATCCGTACCTTCCTCTAGGACTTCGTTTCCATCGTTCTTCTCCCTGGTGCCCTTTTCATTGACCTCACAAGCCGGATTCATCATTAGATAATCCCCTTCTTCCATGTCTGTAGGTATACACCAGTCTTCTGTCGATGGATTGTGTGGCTTGATGTTCTCGTAGTGGGCGGCTCGGCCAGTACTCAGTCTATAAAAGCGTCCCTCCTGGTGGAACTCTGTAATCATGAAGGGTCCCCTCCATTTTTTTAGGAGCTTTTTCGTCCCTTTCGGTGGTATAACGTTCTGAAATACCCATACGTAGTCTCCCACCGAGTAAGCCTTTGCACCAGCTGCTTTCTTGTCGAATCTTTTCCTCTGCCTTGCCTGTGCTTGCTGAGTATTTCGTCTACACAAATCGTTCAACTCCTGTTGGCGTCTGATCACATCCCTCACGTAGACCTGTGGTACCGTTTTCTTTCCCTCATACTCTGGGTAGAAGAAAGTTAAGGGTAAAGACTTTTCGTGTCCAGTTAGCATCATGTGTGGACTGACTCCGGTGGTGGAGTGTTGCGTGCTGTTATATGCTCCCATCACCTGTGGAAGGTATCTGTCCCAATCGGTCATGTACCTGGAACAATATACTCTCAGCATCGACACTAACGTCCTTTCTGTCTTTCCACTAAGCCATTCGTCTGAGGGTGGTATGTCGTGGAGTGAGCCTGAGTGACCTGTGAGCGTCTCATAAGCTCTTTCGTAAGCCCTCCTACGAAAGCTGTTCCATTATCCGATTGAAACGTCATCGGAAAACCATTTCTTGCTATCCACGTATTGATCAGGTGGTCGCATGTCTCTTCCGCCGAGGCAGTTATGCAGGGCACGGCCTCTGCACACTTCGTAAAATGATCTATCATGACCAGCACCTGATTATAACCATTGTCTGTCATGCATATCTTTTGGTGATCTATCTGCACCACCTCGTTGAATTCAGACGACTCGATCGACTGTAAAGGAAATCGCAACTTCCTTGGATCCTTGACCTGTTGGCATGACAGACATGCTGTTACCCACGTCTCGCATGCTTTTTTCATCCCAGGCCACTCAAAGCGCTTCAGGATCCTCTGATATACTTTGTCGATCCCCTGAGGGCCCATCTGATCATGTGACCTGAATAATAGCTCTGTCTGATAGAGTTGCGGTAACACTATCGCATTATACTTGTATAGGACTCTGTCTTCCTCCCTTCTTTTGCAAGCCACAATCCCGTCTTTGTTCAAATATAACCTCCCTTCCTTCTGCATGAAGTATTGTCTCAGGATGCGATAACTATCTTCCTCGAGGTCCCCTTTATCCGGAGAACCATTCTCGATCCACCTTTTCAGGTTGCTTGTCATGCGATCATTTCTCTGCGCCCTTAGAAGGTCCGAGAGTCTGTATCTCGCCTTTAAGTACGTCTTCATGACCCTCATCTGACTATTCAGCTCGTTGGGCTAGTGTGTGTCTTCTTCCATCTTAACGCACCAAATCTTCGCCAACGGCTGTGTTTTTTGTTTAAACGGCTGAAGATCAGTCCTGACTACCTCTTTTTGCGGCAACAGGTTTATCGAACGTTTCGATACCGCTAATGTCTCCAAGTCATCCGCTGCGTTGTCAAAGACTCTTTCGCCTGGTATAAGGTAGCGATCGCTGTCAGGATCCTGGTACACCTCTCTGTCCAGGTCGCTTGCCCGAGTTTCCACTATTAGTGTGTGCATCGCTATTTCTGACAGTTCTGATCCCGAGCTCGAGTTCCTATCTGAATAGGTGTCCATTCCTGAGTTTCGGGAATTGTCATCCGCTGAAGAGGTTGTGCTGGAGACTGCACGGTTCTCCAGATCATGTCTGTGCCTTCTTCGCATCCATCTGAACTCCACGGACAAAACCTTGTTCTCTAGGTCCTGTTTCTCATCAGGAATTTTCTCGTCTATCTCAGACTCCCCGGACAAATTTTCTTGTCCCGGGTGTTGATCTTGTGATCGCTGGTTCTTCTCATCATTCGTCTCCCCGGACAAATAGTCTTGCATCAGATTTTGTCCTACCTTTTCACCTTCCTTATCCTGGTCCACAAAGGTGACGGTTTTCTTTAGCTTGCTGCTCCCCTGTTCTTTCTGTCCGTAAGAAGTACTGGTTAAAATCTCTTGGGGTATTGAGGATACTAGTTGCTGAACTATTGTCCTACAATCCCTCTCGTTTTCTTCGTGCTGTCGTCTGGACGGCATGATCTTCACCTTCTCACTGACTGTTAGCGATGCCACTGCTGCTGTCCACTCGGGGTCATCTCTGGTCACTTCTCTTTCTAACAATCTACCCAGCATCCGCATCACTTGCGGTGTGACTTGCACCGTTTTATGCAATAATGAGAGGCTGTTTATGTTCATGCGAGAGAGTTCTTGCTGGACCAGGTTCGAGCGCAGCAACAGATCCAAGGGGACCGGGTCCTCCTTGGATAGGATCTTTATCTCGGCTGCTTTCTCTACAGGTAACTCAGGATGCCCTGGAATTGGATGTCCAGACTTATCCAACCATCTCGTTAAGGGAAGCGCTTCATAAGTTTCTCCATCCAGAAACGAGAATCCCTCCTTTATTTCCGCCTGATTGGCCTGCTTCTGCTCCAATCTTTCATAGAACTCAGTTTTCTTGCTGAGGCTGTCAGCATTTTGGTGTTTATCACGCATCCTATGTTCGATTATCGTATGGTAGCCATCCAATCTTACTATCCATCTACCAATATAACTCTGATCCATCGAGTAGGTCTTCAACCAGGATAACGCTCTGTTGTCCACGCGTAACTTGAAGGGAGCGCTCCCCAAGTATGCGCGGTACTTTTCCACGAAGGTGACTACTGCAAACATTTCTGCCTTTGGTGCGCCGTATTTCATCTCTGTGTCACTCAAGACCTTGCTGCCGTATGCAATGGGACGGAGAACTGTTCTTCCGTTCCATTCTTGCTCTTGATGCAATATTCCTGAGATGGCCACTACCGATGCGTCTGTGTCAAGAACATACATGCCCTTTTCTGTAGGCATGCCTAGCACTGGCGCTTCGCACAGTTCCCGCTTTATGTTCTCGAAAGCAACCTGTGCCTCATCGTTCCATTCGAACTTTTTCCCCTTGTTGCGCATCAGCTTCTGCATCGGATACACCTTTTCCGCATATCCCTTTATGAATTCCCGGTAGTAATTGGCAAACCCTAGGAAGCTCAGGAGCTGTGTGTCCGTTCTGGGAGCTTTCCATGTCAACACTGCTTCCACTGCTTCCGGGTCCGGTCTCACACCATGCCTATCCACCATTCTTCCCAGGTACTTTTCACAGGTAAGGATTTCACATTTCGATGGTTTGCACTTCAATCCTGCTCTTTTCATGCATCCAAAGACCTCATCGAGCCTATCAATGTGGTCCTCCAGGGTCGGTGTCGCTATGACTACGTAACACATCACGAGATTCCCGTACTTCTTGGTCACTCTCGTCAAAGCCTGAGCCATAAGTCTTTGAAAAGTGGCCGTTGCATTGCACAAGCCGAAGGGCATCCTCTTCCACTGGTACAATCCCAATTCGCACGCGGATCCGGTCTTCTCTCTGTCCTTCTTCTGCAGAGGGACCTGTCAGAAGGCAGAACCTAAGTCCAATGTGGTGAAGAACTTGGCATCACCAAGCTGAGATAGGCTCTCGTCTATTCGCGGTATCGGGTACGCATCTTTTATCGTTACCGCGTTCAAGTAAAGAAAGTCGCAACAAAATCTAAGCTGCCCCCTTTCTTTTTCGCCATTACTACCCCGCAAGCCCATGGCGATTTCGAAGGTTCTATCATGTCGTATTCAAGCAACATTTCTATTTCCGCTCGGCACGCTTCCGATTTGTGTGGCGTCATTCGCCTTGCGCCTTCCCTATGGGGAACGGCGCCCTCTTCTAGTTCGATTTCGTGTTCGACGAAATTACAGCAACCGATATCCGCCTTATGTTTTGAAAATACATCTGCGTTCCGATTTAGGAGGTCCCGCAATTTTTCGAAATCTCCCTCACCTATTTTCCCTTTTAAATGTTCTATCTCTGGCAAAACCGGTTTGTCAGATTCTAGTTCATATGACGAGGGGCGTTCCGGAAAATTCGAGCAGCTTGATAAGCCGTCGTCCGTTTCGGATTTCATTGAAAACAATTTATGAATAGATTTTATTTCATTAATCCTCTTTAAAATTTTATCTTTATTGGCATGATAAGGACAGTCTTTCACACTATATTTCTTCAAGTTTTGTGTCTCCTCATAGTCGGTCCTCATCGGCAAAGCGTAGCCAAGCTTCTTTCCCCGCTGGATTGAAACCGTGGTGTCCAGTGTGTTCAACAACACACTGACACACAGTCCGTTTCGCATAACCGAGAAGCTCCGGCCTAAAATCACCGAACTCTGGCTATTTGGATTCGGTACTAATCAAACCTGTTTACTATCACTTAACGAATTCAAATTTCTCATTCTTAAAATTGCTACCACAGCTTGTCCTGGTTGTAGTTTTACTTTTCTATCCAAAAAATTGGTACCTTGTTTTCGTCTGTTATTATCCTATTAATTGGTCTCCTAACATACTTCCAGTCCGGGTTTATAATCCGTATCAGACCGTTGTTCAAGTCAATCATCACGTCAAAATTCCTGACAAAATCTCTGCCCAAGATGAATTGGTCAGCGTCGTCCAAATTCTCTACCACCAGGAAGCTCATCCAAAGATCCCGTCCTCCCATGTGGAGGACCGTTATTGGTGTTCTTCCGGCTACGTAAATAGCTCCTCGATTGGCGGCGGCCAGTCGGAGATTCGTTGGAATTAGATCTTTCCGCGTGAAGCCCATTCTTTCCCAAGTTTTTATCGGCATCACACTCACTACCGCTCCTGTGTCCAGAAGCCCTGTGACTCCGATTTTTGTTCCGTTGGTGTCGAGCAGATGTGCGGTCACATCTGCTTCATACCCAATGTGTACTGCGTCTTGTTTCATCATGGCGTCATGGCCTATCCTGCGGACTTTGAGTTCCTCCTCACCCAAATAGATCTGCCCCATTTGGTCATCATCTGTTGTTACATAAGTCCTGGTGTAGATACTGATTCCATCCACGTTCAGCATCACTTGATACGGCCCATAGACCTCTAGGTAGCGTCCATGAAGTTTCTTCATGCGAGGGCCACCCGTCGATAGTAGTGCTCGCACAGCTCTCCGCCTGCCTCAGATAATCTGCATATGTGTCCAAATGCATCAAAGTGAACTCGGATGGTTCACTCAGATTTCTGATCACCTGGTGTCCAGCCACTGAGATTATCGACTGTATCTTGCTTCCTTGCGGCACCATGCCGAACCTCTGACCGGAGATCACATTAAGTTTCATGCTCAAACTGCTTGGTGCTTTAGTTTCTTCGAATTCCGTTGCTTCGAAGGTATTCAGTTGCTCCTGAAGTTTCTCATTTTCCAGTTCAAATTTCACTTTTTGTTCGATCTCTTTCGTCACCAGTTCCTGCTGCACTCTATTTAGAGCATCCCTCGCGGCTGCCCTATAATCGATCTTGAAGTCATCAGCCGCAGTTGCTGGTTCCGGTTCACGTGTCTCCTCTGTTACCGCTTGCATTTTCTTTGCCGCCAGCTCTTGAGGTTTATCCTTTCTGCGTGCCTCCGCTTCACTCAAAAGTCGAGCCTTGCTGGCTTTCACTCCTGACAAAGCTTCTTCGTGTCTTGGATGCTTGATGTCTGCCACTGCATCCCAGAATTGCGGACAATCTGATTTAAAATAACCTTCCAAGTTGCAAAAGAAACACCTCGGGCCGAATTTCGCAATTACTCCTCTCATGAAGTCCTCATGGTCCAATTCTGACGCATCTTCGTCCTCGAGGCTAAAGCCTATTGCTTTCATGCCTTGTTTGTAAGTTGGGTATGCTGACACATGATGGTCCGTTGAACTGCAATTGGCACAAGAGCGTCTCTTGTCCATATCATCCCTCGGTTTGTACCAATTGTTCCCTTGGTTTGCTGGTCCGTTGTTAAAGTTGCCATAATTGTTCTTGTAGTATCCAGATCTCGAAGGAGGTTTCAACAAAAGATACTCTTTTGACTTGAGCCTCAACTCCTCTGGTGTTGGCGCATTGGTTGATAGTGGTGTGTAATGCGTTGCTAGCATCGTTCGAAGTTCATCATTCTTCACACCATCGATGAATTTCGAGGCTACGGCCAGTTTCATCCTTCGGTTTGACTCATCCGGTTGGCTGCGTCTTCTCAGCATTTCCAAGTCATCGAGAAACTTGTCTATCGTTTCATCTTCTCGTTGCCTCCGTTTCTCGAAGCGCATCATCGCTTGGTGTCCCTGCACCCCTGATCCGAAACGGTTTAACAAGATTTCGAAGATTTTCTCTGCTGTGTCACGCTGATATTGCTTCTTGGCCATGACACAGTTCAGGGCTGTCCCTTCCAAGTTGCTGGTGAGCGCACTGCATTCCTGTCTCTCCGACAAGTCCTCTTCCTCGAAATGCAGCTTCATTACCTCTATCCAGGTATCAATACAGCCATCAGATTCATCTTTATAGCATCTGGGTTTCTTGAAGACTCTTCTGGACTTCTCACTGCGTTCATTGGTTCTGGATAACCTTGTAAGGAATGTCTCCAAAGACCTGTTTAGGGGTTCAAATGCTGTGGCCATTGCAGTAGCATCCCTTGACTGCCCCGCCTAAGTGTCCTCACACCTTGTCAAAGGCTCTGTATGCGGTGCATCCCTGCAAACCGAATCACCATGAGTGTTTCCCACTTGTCCCACATGACTCCTCCCCGGGCTTGCATGCCCCCTGTTACCGGAATCACTTCTGCCAGTCGCCTTGCGTTGGTCGTTCATTAGAGGTCTGTCTGTTCCCCGTTGAACTTGCTCTACTGTTCTGGCCCCATGTTCTATTATCTCTTGTGGCATAGCCTGATGAACTGCCCCTGCCTCTAGTGGATCCATACGTCTTCCTCTTTTGATGTTCATTGAAGTTCACCCTCGGCTCCCTGCTGGGACCTCCCGAGTTCGGTTCTTCTTCTTTTGGTCCACTCTTGCTGCTTAGTAGCCTGTGCAACCTATCCATGATAGCCTGAGTTCGCCTCTCCATCATCGCGTCTATCTTTGTGTCAAGAGTCCCAAGAGACTGCTCTTGCTGCACTCTTAACTTCTCCATGTCGTCTCTTAAGCGTAACTCTCGCTGTTCCGCTTCTCTTGTCATTCGCGACAAGTTCTTCGCCATATGCTCGTCCGTTCTTTCTCTCAAGCGTTTTTCGCTCTTGCCAACTTCTTGTCTATTGCGGTTTATTTCTTCCCGCAGACTTTCTCTTTCAATGTGAACTGCCCTTTCTAGTTCACTCATTGTTATGGACATCTGTTCATTTTGTTCTCCTAAACTGTCCACTATGTTGTTTAAGGCTTCTTCTAGTGCTGCCCCGTTATCCACGAGTGGCGTCACTAGTGGCGGTGTAACCCTGTCGGTCCCAGGTAGCTTCGTGCTGGTCGAGACCCGAGCCTTGACTCTCTGCCTCGACGTCTTTTCATGACTCTCTGCCTTGACTCTCTGCCTCCACCTCAGGATCCGCCAATGCGTTGCCTAGCCCTCTATTTCTACTCTCTCCAGTTTGCGGCTCTGAATTTGTCATGATCGCGAAGCCTCTCGACTGGCCCGGTGTGTTTGCCTCTTTGCTTATCGTTCTCATCACACCAAAATTTGTCCATGGTTCCAGTCTCTCCTCCGACGTATGCCTCATTCTCCTGGGTCGAACTATTGAGGCTGACTTGAGACCCAAAGTCCACTTGCTCTTGTTCGTCCTCCTCCTCCTGGGATTCACCTTCATTTCCTGCGCCCCCTCCCATGGTGATTGGAAAGATGTTTCCAAAGGTGTTCCTCATTCTTTCTGAGAACGATGATGACGTTGTTTGTTTCTCAGTTCCGCCTGCCATCATAGTGTTGTCTGTTGGAGATCTTCTAGTTGCCGCTATTTCAGTTGAGATGTCGGACAGTTCCGACATCTCCTCTCGATCCAATGTCCCGGTGGAAATGGCAAAATCATGGCCTTGTTCTACCGGAGTAGATTCACTCGCCAGCCTTCTGCCTCTCCCTTCCAGTCCATGTACTTCCTGGCTGTCGTTCATGGCATGGTCCGTATTGACCTCCACTTCTAACAGTTCTTTTCGCTCTTCTGAGGTCTTCTGACTCCTTGTTTCAACCATTCTGCCTGAAACCGTCTCCCCTTTGTCGGTCCGGGCTCGTTTGATCCAATCCACAAAAAGATCGGTCATCGTTTTTCTTTGCTTTTCAGGTATGAATTTCCTAGAGCTATTACCTCGTTTCGGTATCCTTGACTTGTCTAGACTCATTCTCTATTTGTCACTTTATAATGCCTATACACTTAATTTGATTGCTAGTGACCTTATAGTTTTATTACCAATAATAATGACACAACACAATAAATTTCACAAGATTCTATTAAATAGTGACCACGAATCCCTGTATGTTATCAGAGTACAGTTTGTATAAAATTTATTCACACTAACCGATTATTGGTCGTAAGATTTGAAAACTAGCACAATATGATGTTATCAGTCAATTTAAAAGATAGTGTACTCACTACCCAATCAAGCACAGTTTATGTAGATTTAAAATCAAGAACAAATATATATATATTTATATATATATATATATATATATATATATATATATATATATATATATATATATATATAATGACAGAATATGAATACCTCTATAAAAAAACGTATGTGTAATGTACTTTTAGTCGGTCGCAGTACAATAGTCGAACTTGTCTTTTAAAGAAAAAGCTTTCCCTGCTCGGTGCTGCACCAAACAGACAAAACTTTGAAGGCAGTAATTTTCTCAAGTGGGCGTCTATTGCACCCACCGAGTACTGTGTTACCTATCTGCCTTCGGACTGCCCGAGCTAGACCTACTACAATCCTCAGGGCAGTCACTTTTCACAAAAACGTATTGTGTTACAATCCACACCAATGAATTACGCTCTTTTTAGTTAGACTTAGTGTCGCGAATATCCGAGTTCGGACCAGTTTTGTTTTGGTCTGGTTTTTATTGAAAGGCAAGTTACCAGTGGCAGTCACTGATTCCCAGCCTGTCTGCTAATAACCTAATACCTCTCACTTTAGTCTTTCTTCCGTCTACCTAAGTCCTTTAATAAAATATTACCCCTCCGGATTGGCACAAATAGGACCCTTCCGGACTAACAAAATTTAGACCCCTCCGGATTGGGACCCCTCTGAGTTAGTTAATATAAGACCCCTCCGGATTTGGACCCCTCTGAATTAGCAACTATAAGACCCCTCCGGATTCGGACCCCTCCTTATTTGAAATATTTTTTGACCCTCCGGATTGGGAGCCCTCCGGTTTTGTCAAAGTAGCTCTTCGGAGATCTCCTTCTTTCAACCTATATTCCTCCGGATACGTTTTCCGATGCTATTGTGCTTTTTTGATTAACTAGGAAGGATATGTAATGCTTTCCTAGACCCCTCCGGATTGAAGTTAAGCCTCTTATTTGACAATTCACGCTAACGGTGAAGGGTCTTATCGCTCGCCTAACTTCGGCTCGATTAAGGTTTTGCTGGGCCTTTAGCCTTTCTTTTCGTCTAGAACAGCCTAAAATTACTTTATTCAACCCCTCTTACCTTTTGGTAGGGGTATAAGGGCTTTTCTAAAAGAAATTTATAAAACGTGAAGGGTCTACCCTCCCAAATTGGTGAATTTGCTAAAAAACAACCTCAAAAAATTTTCACGCTTACTTTTTCGAAAAACTTTTGTCCCTATCAGTAAGTCCAGCTAATTTCTGATCTATTGGTACCAAGATCAACTGGATATGCCCAGTAGTTCCAAAGTTATTAACCAAAACGTCTTTTTTCTAAACTCAAGAAATTTCTCTCTTATAGGTTCCGCCTAACTTTTTCCGCAAATCTGGTCCTTTCGACCTAAAAGTTATTGATCCGAGCTCAGAAGGCCTATACTCTTCTAGTTCGATGCAAAAGACCCGATCTAAAACGCTTTAGTTGAAAAAGTTTGAGAAAAACTATGCTACCTGTACCCCTCCGAATTGATGAATCCACCAAATCAAACACGTTAAGTTCGATTTCTCTGCAACCCGGAAGGCTTTCGGGTAGCGGGTTTTAAAACTTTAGATTCACTAGTGGACGTTGTCCGAACAACTATTTTTTACTGTTGTAATTCAAAAATTTCAAAAAATTTTCTGAATTTATAGTGTTTAGTTTTCTCAAAAATCACGAAATTTCGATTTTCGGTACCAAAATAGTTCCAACCACTTCTGAACTAAACTTAACCGGTTTTATCTATTATAGTAGTGCAGTTACGATGTAACAAACTTTTTTAGCGCTTTTTTCCGTTTCAAAAAAATATCGATATCTCAAAAATCGCGACTTGTGGGGGGATCAAAATATCGCTATTTTGACCCTAAAAACCGGTCTGCTTTCTGCGTTTTTCACTGAAAAACGGTATAGGAGTATTAATATAGGCTATATAAGTAATAATAGTAGTAATACTATACCCCTCCGGGTTTGTTTAATATCCGAATTAAGGTGCTTAACTCGGATATTCGCAGTTCGGTGAAGGGTCACTACAGTGCAGCACTGTCGAGCCCCCCACAGATTACTATCTTAATTTTTGTACCAAAAGGGAAACAAAACTTGTTAACGATACCCAACAGTCGATTGTTGTTGTCGTTGAGCCCCTTCTTGTTGCTCCTTGTACTGCTTGCCGGATCAGTCTTCTGACTCCTTCCAAATTGAGCGCAAATCAGCTGACCCTTCCGGATTGAGCGCAATTTATCATTAACGTGCTTAAATGCTCAAATAACCCTACAGTACAAGCCTCACAAACGGGCTACAAAACTTATCGTAACAATCCTGACTGATATAAATGCCTGTATCAACAATATATCTATCAACAACAAACGGGGGGGTCGGATCACATCTTGTCTGGGGTGATGATTTCTACTGATTTTTTACTTTTTTTTTACTGTTTTTGGTTTTTTTGGTTATTTTTTTAAGTTTTTTGTTTTTCTTGGGTACTATACTACTTTTTGTTTGGTTTTTTATATATCTTTAAGTGTTTTTGGTCACAAACCATTCAGGAGAGGACGGGACCGCGAATCCCCCCACCCTTCCTGGTTCGTGAATTTTCGGTCTTAACTAGGTTAAAAAGCTATTCACGATAATCCGGAAGGCTTCCGCGTTCCGAACTACTCTTCCGCCCCGGCGGTTTAGGCCTATTAAGGGCGTTAATGTGAGCATCCGCTCGGCGCGGAGTGCTCGTTAACGGTTCTGCCGGTCATGATGTTAAAAAAGAATAACACCCAGGAGCGCCATAAAAACATCTAAGTAACATTCGCCCGGAAGATACATATCGACGGAAAACAAAACTAAGTCCTAAGACGACTGGCTAACGTCTAAACAGAGCTTTGCATGCTTTTCACCGTCTCTACCAAGCCAGTACTTTCGGTGGTCTTTTCTAACATCGGGTCGACAAAAACGTTACTGCTTTCGGCTTCGGTCAAAACACTCAAATTAACTTAACTACATGCAGAAATAGTGAGCTCATGGCTGGGTTTCAGTATCCCCAGACCACGAGGTCACTCTTAAAAACAGGGCTACTTCTATTTATTGAATTATTATTGTTTTTGTTCAGTAGATAAAAATCATCATCTCCATCGAAGATGGATCAACCCTTTCCCCCAACTCCTAGCTTCTCATCTTAGTAGAATGAATTCGGATGTTAATTAAATTCAATTCAGGACATGACAGGGAAGCTAAAAGTTCATATAAAATGATAAAAGTCTCAGTCCCGAAACCCCTCCGGATTCTCGAATCCAATGAATCAAGCATGTTAAGCTTGATTTCTCTGTAATCCGGAAGGCTGGTTTCCACCCCTCACTGTTGTTAGCAACTGCCTTGCAACTATTGTAGCGACACAATAGTTGCAAGTCGGAACGTTCTTTGTTAACTCCGTGATTCGTTGTCGTTTCTTAATCACTATTTCCGTTCTTCTCGCAATCGCTATTAATGTTGTTCTGTTTCTTTTTAGCTCTTTCGCCAAAATGGCCGTTTCTGACGCTTCTCAGAAATGCCACGTCATCACGTCGAAAATTTAAAATTTCAAAACACCAGAACATCTTGACCTTCACCGTTCTACCAATCATCCGAATAACGTCGTTAATCCTTCAAAATCACCAACTCGGAAGGTTCGCTGCTAAAAATTCCTAAACTGCACAGATTGTATTTTGCCCATTCTGGTCGAATGTCACATTACTCGGTTAGCTAGGCCGCGTTTGGTGAGCGTACCAGAAAATTTTCTCGAGTTTTCTTAAAAAGCTATCACGGTACAACCGGAAGGCTTACACGTTCCCGCTGAACCGTACCACCGCTACTCTAGAATGGGCATGTAGCCCGGAGATGTGTCAAGTGGATTTGATCCCGTAGTCGTGATGTCGTAAAAACACCCGGGAGCGCCATAAAAACACTATGTAACAGTCGCCTAATTAAGTCACATATGAGGTCAAAGAAAATTAGGCCCTATAACCATTGGCTTAAGAGTCAGGGACACTATCTCTTGT
The DNA here is from genome assembly GCF_963678635.1 of Symsagittifera roscoffensis. Taxonomy (NCBI): domain Eukaryota; kingdom Metazoa; phylum Xenacoelomorpha; order Acoela; family Convolutidae; genus Symsagittifera; species Symsagittifera roscoffensis. The sequence continues at coordinate 52,611,298 of NC_087067.1, read as the reverse complement.
GTTTTTCTACCTCAAACGGTCGGAGCCAATTCGGTTCACTTGCGACATGAAACTAAAACCTTTGTTACAGCTTAGAGGCCACTACCAAAATAACCCCACTCTAGAAAACAAAATAGCCCCCATGCTTAAGTCTCAAAATACCTAAAACACGCGAACGCCGTTAAAAACAGGGTCGGAACAGTCCGCATAGTTACTTTTTATTAGACAGTGGAACTTTGATCCATTTCAGACGGATCAACCTAAAACTCTCCTTACCTCAACATAAGAATATAAAACACATTCAAGAAATTTAATTCGGGTACTCACGTACCGGCACACTCTGGAATTTGGGTAACTAAATTAACCAGTAACTCCAGAATGACTAGGGAATTAAGTTTGATTCGAGGAGTTTTAAATTAACAAGGTCCAGCTTGAGAAATGATCTTTGACTTGAGAAATACGTTTTTTGGGCTGGACCATTGGGAGACTTCGGTTGTCTACCTTTCACTCTGGTTCACTCGAATTTGCTCTCCTTCCACTCGTGATTGCTTTCTGACTTCTGTCAAGAATAAGACAGCTCTACTCTCGTATGATATTCTGATCTCGGTTCTTCTGATCTTATCTCTTCTGATATTTTCAGTTGTCGCGAGAAACTTGAGCATGACATGTCCAATTCGAATTTTTGAAAAATTTCATTTCACCCCAAAATCACGTTTCTTGCGTGGCTCAAGTTCACACTTCCAAATATGACCGACTGGCACATTTGAAAAAACAAATTCAAATTCTCCTTACTTTTTCATTTGAATAGGATTCGCTCAATGAATTGCTTTAAAAATTTTTTGTAAAGCAATCATAAGCTGTGGTGTGGAGTTTACTAATAAAGTTACTAATATGAACTTTACACTGTTAATATACTAATGCAACGACTTTTGTGTATAGTAATTAGAGTGTTTCTTCTTCTTCGTCATGTTAAAATAATATGAAAAAATTTAATCTGTTGGTTAGTTTGCTCAGATAAGCTTTTCAAAGTTGTAGGTCTAGAATGAAGAGCTTGCTTCAATAATTTGCCAACCGATTCACGATATGGATTAACTTGAAATTATTCAAAGTTTCATTTCTTGAGTAGCTCGATCAGAAAAACCAACTTTTTGCGCGCCGATTCATTAATGGAGACAGGCTTGCTATTTTTACTTTATTCTTTCTGTCCAATTTTTCTGCTCCTAATTATGCTTCACGGCGGTGAGCTCAAATAGAATTTAATGAGTTTTAATAGTCAAATTGTGAGATAAAGGTTTTTATAATCAAAGTTGTTATAATATTTTCCAAAATTATGCCTCTAGCTGATACAGTTGTCCTTGTTTTCTAACTCAATTTGTTCATTGCGTTTTCTTGACTAGCCCTGGCCATAGCTTCGCGATTCTTAATCTTGAATAGCTGATCCTGAATAGCACCTAATGTGAGACGATTATTTGAACTGCTGGACCAACAGTCTGTCATCAGCTGCCACATTTGTTCGTTAAAAACTGCACCTAATTTCTCTGGCCGACATCCTTTTTGTACTGATGACCACAAGTTCTCTTTGCTGGAGCACTGCTCAAAGTTTTGAGGCAGTCTGACAGTGCCCGCGCAAATATACCAAAACAGAATTCCGAAAGCATATACGTCAACAGAACTGTCGTAGCTTCCTAAATATGAATGATATGATTGCACTTGCGAGAGCGCTAGAAATTTTTAAGCGTCGCATTCCTACTATTTTTGCCCGATAGCTAACGGAACTATGACTAATTTATGAGGGGCTAGGTCTTTTACCAGACCGAACTTTTACCAGAGTGACCTTTTACCAGACCACAATGCAATAGTTCAATCAAGATAAATTTAAATTACTGGATGATTCGAAAAGGAAGCGGTTAGAACAAACAAAACTTGAGAAACCGTTAACACATTGTCTTTGACCAAACAAAGTAAATGGCGCCATTACATCTGTCAATCAATTTTGTTTATAGAGTCTGGTAAAAGGACCATGTTATAACTTTTCTGGTAAAATGTCGGTCCCCAATTTATGAATGCTAGAATGTTGAAAAACTACATAGTTTATCACTTGTTTTCTAGACCCACTTAACAACATCAATTTACTGAAAGTTTGATTGATGGGGTAAAAAAATATGGAGCAAATTTGTGTTACCTTTGAACAATTCTGGTGCCATATGTATAGGCGTTCCAACGACACTGCCGCACATCATGGCCTGTGGCTTACTAAATCCCAGATCAGTGATCTTTCCTCTATCCATTTCGTCAAGCAGAACATTCTTCAGTTTGATGTCTCTATGCACGAGGTCCCTGCTGTGCAAGTATCGCAGTCCCTCTACCACATCAATAGCCACCTGTATCGAATCACACCATTTGAACAACATGTTATGCACAATTCTTGTAGGCGTCAAGAGTAATTAACACTGTTTATCCATGAGTGAAAGGTCTAGCCAATATACGAGCTGATGTCGGGTAACAGTAGGTTAGAGTCAAAAAGAATTAGTCTGAATATTTCGTTCCGTTTTCTGACTGCTTTTCAGACAAGGAAAGTGGATACTGTATTTAATCGCTCACTATTACTGCTTCTCTAAGTCACTCAAAACATTAAAATACCAACAAAGAGTTCTGGATGTGGAACACAGCAGCTATGTTCCACTTATTTTTGCGTGTACTGGAGGAGCAGCACTAGGCTCTACAGAAACCGTCCAGAAACTAGCAGAGAAATTAAGCGAAAAACGGAACGAATCATACTCAGACACAAAAAACTTTATTAAAACAAAAATATGTTTTGCACTTTTGAGGAGTGCAATCCTCTGCCTCAGGGGGTGCAAAAATTGTTTTAAAATACATACCACAGACAATTCCCTCAAGGCCATAATCGAGGAGGGTCGTTTTTTATTGACAATTCTCTGAATGCTTTAAAAGCGATTTGATTTATTCATAAAATTTTGCCGATGTGTTTATATAGCGTTGGTATGGCCCTATCTCACATGTGCACGAAACGTCGCATGATGGAAGGGCCCATTTAATTGACCCCTTTTAAAAAATTAACTCTATTTTGAACAGCAGATTTAAAAGCACAATCTTTTTAAAAGCAGATTTAAGGTTTTTTCTCTTGTGAGAACAAGTGACTTGTAATCGGGTGTTAGACTTTTTCTCCGAAACGAATTTTTCTTGCAAATCTGTTAAAAGCGGAACTCGCTTCATTAGTGTACCTGAATAACTTCAAGGATGTCTATAAAAATACGGGCGCCTCTGTACTCGAAGGTCTGGATTTCGAATACCGGCCGGACCCTTTTTTTAAGATGAAATAACTTTTTTTTTGGGAAAAATTGCATTGTCAGACCTTAGTTGTCTGCTCATAATTGTTGGCTTTATTTTTAAAGCATGGAGTTTTCTTCTGGTTAAAACTTGATTGGCACTGGTTGTCTCGATTTTTGAATGAATTTTAACCAAATTTGCCAACTTTGATTTGGTATAGGTTCTTTTATTAAAAAAAGTAATTTTTTGTTTCAATCAAATGGTTTACGCATAAGTTTCATCTGCTTTATCGATGGCATATGTGTTTCTCTAGCTCTAATGTTTTTCTGAAATTGAGTTTTGCTTTTTCTTATTTGAACATTTTTTTTCTTCAAGTTAGTGTCTTTTTTTGTTGGTTGTTTAATGATGCAACTATTCGAACGCGTGGAAATTTAGTGAATTAGGCATAAATGGCTCCAATTGTCTTCAAAAAATCAATATTAAAAAACACGAAAATAAATTTTGAAAAGTTTTCAAAAAAAATTTTGCACTAAAAGTTAGAAATATTTTTTGATTTTTTTTGCCAGAGAAGAGCTAGAGGAAGCTTCCTAAACTAGTTTTCCTTTCAGTAAAATCAATATTTTTTAAGTCGAAATTGCTAATTTTTGTATACAACAAACGTTACTCGATTGCTTAATTCGCTCAAAATAAGACGAAAAATCAAAGTTTTCGTGCCGGTTTTTCTCGGCAACTTTTGGAAATTTTGGGAATTTTTAATGTGGTTCGAATCACAACTATAAGGGCTTTTTTATATGTATCACTCAACGAAGTACGATGATTATTTGTGGTACCTGATTTTGCGTGAAGAAAAAATAAAACACACCTGAATACAAAGTTCCTCCCCATTTTCAATGGTCGGAACAAAAAAGATGTTTTCAATTTTTTTGACCTACTGATTTCGGTATTTTGCAGGGCGTTTTTGGCAGAGAAACCCGTCACTAATGTTGATGTTGAGGATTCTAGACTGGCTTCCATGTTGGGACTTGTCTCCTCGAGTGATTGGACTGTTCTCTGAAGCGTTTCGATCATCGTCGCTCGCAGCATGCGAACCGACCCCACGAGGTTCTCCGCAATGATTTCGTTCAGTTTACGAATCAATGTTTCTTCTAGCTCCCTTCTCTCGTTTCTCATGCTCTTGCTGTTGAGGCTGACGTCGCTGCTGCTTATAGCCGTAGTGAATGTATGTCGCTCAGCCGTGTCGATTAGCACGTTCTGTGATTCGTCGAGGCTCTTCTTGATGATGGCTCTGATCTCGTGTTGCTTCTCAGTTGAGACTGCCAACAGTGCATTGTACAGTTTTTCTTTTTGCTCTTTGGCCCATTTGATCCGAACTGGAATCAGTTTGGCATCTTTTGTGAACTGATATGTAGTGCTGATGCAGTCTTCCAAGAACTCTGTGAGAAGGAAGCGCGCTTCGTCCGATTTGGTTATTGTCCTTTGCTTTAAAACTTCCTTGACGAACATTTCCAGCTGTTCCAGGAAATTGTTGAACGGAGCCAGACGGCTGTTGGTCAACACACTAACTTCACTCCCTGTGGCTCTCATGATGCTCATAGTGCGCAATGTACTGTTAGTTCTCATTCGTGGAAACGAGTCCTCGTCATCTAGCATTTATCATGGATTTGTAGCGTAGAGGCAGGGAAGGAGACCAGCAACAAAATAAGAGGGTTCGAACCTGTGCAAGGTCGGATGTTTGTAATGAACTTTTTCGTATAATAGTTAAAATGCGTCCGATCTATAAATTGATGCATGTTAGTTGATGAGTTTTTTCAAATTGACTGGTACTGCTAATCCGTCATAATTGGCTTGCGTCATTCGGCAATTATGTAGACTCATAATTGGCCTGCGTCACTTGAGAAATTTTGTAGACTCAAAGTTTTACTAATTCAGTTTTTCCCAGTAGCGTTATCGGTCATATTTTGCTTGTGTATGCGAAGTGCAACTTCGCCTCTGTGTTGATTTTTGCTTTGCTTGCTCTGCTTCGCTTCTGTGTTTTCTTTAATTTTTGATCAGTTTCATTAAACTTTTGCTGATACATAAAAAAAGTGTCAGCAAATTTCGAATTTTTTCTGATCTTTTTTGCATGCTTTTCCGACCATCGGATTATTCTGTGCTAGTTGCCTAGCAGGCGGCTTTTCTTGTGGTTTCGTATTCTTCGTGAAGGCAAGTAACTATGACTTATGGTCAATTTTTTACTCGATTTTTACCACCCTTGTTTTGTCAAACTGAATTTCAATGATACTCAATATTATTCTACTGTAACTTAAACGTTATTTTAGCTATTGTTACCGCTAATCATGCAGTAATTTCATCACCTTTCACCAGAAAAAAATCTATAAAAAATTAGTTTTGTTATTTAGTTTTTCCCTAATTTTAGAATTTTATTACTGAAATGTTTTTTCGGAACATTTTGTGCTTCTTTGTTTTCAAGCTCGCAGATGAGGAAAGTTTTATAGGCATAATATTTATATGTGACCTGCAGTCGAGGAATGAGGGGCATTCCTTGTCTGATGGCAGTGTGCAGATCCCGTCGCATCTTGTACATGATTAGCAGCACTGCCCCGGATCCACTGCCGTAAGTGCTGTCAATCACACAACCTCTGATCTGCACAATCCTGGGGTGCTCAGGAAGTGACCGCGTGTAGTATAACTCCATTGCCAGACTGTTCCAGTGCTTCTCATCTGGAGGTGCTACACTTTTAATGGCACATGGTCCGAAGGGACCCCACCTTCTACTCGAGTAAACCACTCCGTACTGGCCCCGCCCAATTTCCTGTTCGTACCTCGGCATTCCATACAGAGCGTAGTCGCGATAACACGTGCTCTCTAGCACGAATCTAGCCAGTTTGGGGGAGTAGCTCTTTTTCAGTTTGCGACTCTTCTCCGCTTGCATGTCCATTTTCTGTATCTGAGACTCTTGAATGCTGTCGATGCTGGTCAAGAATTCACTGTGTGCCCTCTCGACGTTAGCTTTGAATTGGAAGCACACTTCTTTGGAGAGTTTTTCTTCGCTTATTTTTTCTATGATCTGGTTGGCTACTCGTCTTCGCCAATCCTCATTCACTTCGGTGGGGCTTCCGAGGTTGCTGAACAGAAATTTGAGCTTCTCGAAGATGATCGCTCTCAATGACAAGGTGTTGCGCGAATTGATTTCGATCCGATAAGCTGCATTAAGTATCTCATGCAGGGCGTTTTTGGCAGAGAAACCCGTCACTAATGTTGATGTTGAGGATTCTAGACTGGCTTCCATGTTGGGACTTGTCTCCTCGAGTGATTGGACTGTTCTCTGAAGCGTTTCGATCATCGTCGCTCGCAGCATGCGAACCGACCCCACGAGGTTCTCCGCAATGATTTCGTTCAGTTTACGAATCAATGTTTCTTCTAGCTCCCTTCTCTCGTTTCTCATGCTCTTGCTGTTGAGGCTGACGTCGCTGCTGCTTATAGCCGTAGTGAATGTATGTCGCTCAGCCGTGTCGATTAGCACGTTCTGTGATTCGTCGAGGCTCTTCTTGATGATGGCTCTGATCTCGTGTTGCTTCTCAGTTGAGACTGCCAACAGTGCATTGTACAGTTTTTCTTTTTGCTCTTTGGCCCATTTGATCCGAACTGGAATCAGTTTGGCATCTTTTGTGAACTGATATGTAGTGCTGATGCAGTCTTCCAAGAACTCTGTGAGAAGGAAGCGCGCTTCGTCCGATTTGGTTATTGTCCTTTGCTTTAAAACTTCCTTGACGAACATTTCCAGCTGTTCCAGGAAATTGTTGAACGGAGCCAGACGGCTGTTGGTCAACACACTAACTTCACTCCCTGTGGCTCTCATGATGCTCATAGTGCGCAATGTACTGTTAGTTCTCATTCGTGGAAACGAGTCCTCGTCATCTAGCATTTATCATGGATTTGTAGCGTAGAGGCAGGGAAGGAGACCAGCAACAAAATAAGAGGGTTCGAACCTGTGCAAGGTCGGATGTTTTTAATGAACTTTTTCGTATAATAGTTAAAATGCGTCCGATCTATAAATTGATGCATGTTAGTTGATGAGTTTTTTCAAATTGACTGGTACTGCTAATCCGTCATAATTGGCTTGCGTCATTCGGCAATTATGTAGACTCATAATTGGCCTGCGTCACTTGAGAAATTTTGTAGACTCAAAGTTTTACTAATTCAGTTTTTCCCAGTAGCGTTATCGGTCATATTTTGCTTGTGTATGCGAAGTGCAACTTCGCCTCTGTGTTGATTTTTGCTTTGCTTGCTCTGCTTCGCTTCTGTGTTTTCTTTAATTTTTGATCAGTTTCATTAAACTTTTGCTGATACATAAAAAAAGTGTCAGCAAATTTCGAATTTTTTCTGATCTTTTTTGCATGCTTTTCCGACCATCGGATTATTCTGTGCTAGTTGCCTAGCAAGCGGCTTTTCTTGTGGTTTCGTATTCTTCGTGAAGGCAAGTAACTATGACTTATGGTCAATTTTTTACTCGATTTTTACCACCCTTGTTTTGTCAAACTGAATTTCAATGATACTCAATATTATTCTACTGTAACTTAAACGTTATTTTAGCTATTGTTACCGCTAATCATGCAGTAATTTCATCACCTTTCACCAGAAAAAAATCTATAAAAAATTAGTTTTGTTATTTAGTTTTTCCCTAATTTTAGAATTTTATTACTGAAATGATTTTTCGGAACATTTTGTGCTTCTTTGTTTTCAAGCTCGCAGATGAGGAAAGTTTTATAGGCATAATATTTATATGTGACCTGCAGTCGAGGAATGAGGGGCATTCCTTGTCTGATGGCAGTGTGCAGATCCCGTCGCATCTTGTCCATGATTAGCAGCACTGCCCCGGATCCACTGCCGTAAGTGCTGTCAATCACACAACCTCTGATCTGCACAATCCTGGGGTGCTCAGGAAGTGACCGCGTGTAGTAGAACTCCATTGCCAGACTGTTCCAGTGCTTCTCATCTGGAGGTGCTACACTTTTAATGGCACATGGTCCGAAGGGACCCCACCTTCTACTCGAGTAAACCACTCCGTACTGGCCCCGCCCAATTTCCTGTTCGTACCTCGGCATTCCATACTGAGCGTAGTCGCGATAACACGTGCTCTCTAGCACGAATCTAGCCAGTTTGGGGGAGTAGCTCTTTTTCAGTTTGCGACTCTTCTCCGCTTGCATGTCCATTTTCTGTATCTGAGACTCTTGAATGCTGTCGATGCTGGTCAAGAATTCACTGTGTGCCCTCTCGACGTTAGCTTTGAATTGGAAGCACACTTCTTTGGAGAGTTTTTCTTCGCTTATTTTTTCTATGATCTGGTTGGCTACTCGTCTTCGCCAATCCTCATTCACTTCGGTGGGGCTTCCGAGGTTGCTGAACAGAAATTTGAGCTTCTCGAAGATGATCGCTCTCAATGACAAGGTGTTGCGCGAATTGATTTCGATCCGATAAGCTGCATTAAGTATCTCATGCAGGGCGTTTTTGGCAGAGAAACCCGTCACTAATGTTGATGTTGAGGATTCTAGACTGGCTTCCATGTTGGGACTTGTCTCCTCGAGTGATTGGACTGTTCTCTGAAGCGTTTCGATCATCGTCGCTCGCAGCATGCGAACCGACCCCACGAGGTTCTCCGCAATGATTTCGTTCAGTTTACGAATCAATGTTTCTTCTAGCTCCCTTCTCTCGTTTCTCATGCTCTTGCTGTTGAGGCTGACGTCGCTGCTGCTTATAGCCGTAGTGAATGTATGTCGCTCAGCCGTGTCGATTAGCACGTTCTGTGATTCGTCGAGGCTCTTCTTGATGATGGCTCTGATCTCGTGTTGCTTCTCAGTTGAGACTGCCAACAGTGCATTGTACAGTTTTTCTTCTTGCTCTTTGGCCCATTTGATCCGAACTGGAATCAGTTTGGCATCTTTTGTGAACTGATATGTAGTGCTGATGCAGTCTTCCAAGAACTCTGTGAGAAGGAAGCGCGCTTCGTCCGATTTGGTTATTGTCCTTTGCTTTAAAACTTCCTTGACGAACATTTCCAGCTGTTCCAGGAAATTGTTGAACGGAGCCAGACGGCTGTTGGTCAACACACTAACTTCACTCCCTGTGGCTCTCATGATGCTCATAGTGCGCAATGTACTGTTAGTTCTCATTCGTGGAAACGAGTCCTCGTCATCTAGCATTGGAGGCATCGAATGTTGTGAAACATCGTCTCTGTTCTCGTTATTGGCTTCATTATTGTTTTCTGTTCCTTGGGCTTCTGAAGCTTTGTTGGGATCTGGAGACTGGAAAGATGTGTCCGCAGTCACCAAGAGTTTGCTGTCATTACTTATGCATTTTTCCAGTTGTTCCGGTAAGGACTCCACTACTCCAACGTCTCTGAGATCATTCTCCATTACCTGCCACAAAATGTCCTGTTGCGATTCAGTAAACTCAGAGTCACGCGTTATCTCCATGGTTAGAAACAGAAATTGAAGTTCATTCGTGCAACATTCGCGCAGTTGTTTGATGTCTGCTTTGTCTTTGTCTGTCAGCTGTGGCGATTCTAGACCGTAAATCACGATCGGAAAGTGCTCATTTGTCGCCTGAAGAAATATCTGCTTGGTGTCGTAGAACTTGTTGTTCGTAGTTGTCATCACAACGCTCGTGTTGTCCCGGAGTAGCTCGTTGTTCAGTCGGATCTCAATTGAACGACTGCACTGCGAGAGTCGTTTCATGTCCACTTCGTTTATCTCGATAGTCGGCACCTGAGTCAAGTCGGGAGCCTCTGAGCTGTCGTATCCGGAAGCACTGAAGGTACTGGAGTGTTGGCCCATCGAAGGACTCTCGACGAAATCGAAGTCCTCGTGGTTGTCCCCGTCGACCGAGATTGTGTAGCTCACTTTCTTTCCGTAGATCACCTTCACTGTTCTTTGCGTAAGGTTGTTGTTAAATTGTTGTGCTGAGAAGTAGAACTTTTCTCCGATTAACATCTCGGCTATTCTGGCCTTGACGTTGAACGATTGACCGAAAATGAGAAAGACAGGGTTTTTGTTCAGTGCCGTTATCAGGCACTCGATTTTGACCCGGAAGTCTTGAAGATCTCCAATTTCCCTCTGAGTCAACTGGGCTTCTTCTAGTGTTCTTAGGAGCTTCCTCTTCGATCTGGCATAGCGAGTCAGCTCCTTTGCAACACTGGTACGTATGCGGCGATGTCTGTTGGCTGTGGATGTTTGCGAATTTATTGACCGTCTGCGAGTACCCGAAGGAAGGGGGCTGGGCGTGGCGTTTTCAGTTGTCGGAGGTGCAACGTCCACCATCTTGGGCTATTGTTTTAGTTTTGAGTTGAATATATATCACAGCTTCAGTGGTATGAATTTTGCCCACATTTATGTAATATAGAGATTAATCGGATGCAGCTGTACTGATTTTTTCCTAAATGCCATCCGTGGTTTACCTTAGTTTACTTTCGTTTGTTTTGATGTGTGCTCTTTAAATGCGAAGCTTCTTAGATCAACTTCAAGAAGCTAAAAGGTGGCCTTAGTTTGCGCTCAAACAACTAACATTCTATTGTCCGTTTGCGATAGCTCAACTTTTAATGTCACCATTTTTCGAGTTTGTAATTCACAATTACAGTTTCATTTTGTTTTGAACGCTGTTTTAAATTTGTTTATGGAAAGTTTTAATATTTGTTTGTTATAGATGGTATATGGAATGACAGAGCCTATAGCGGTTGATATTTACCGGCCGATCTAATTAGTCATAAGAACCTAGCATACAATCTCATCGGACCAACTGGTAATCTTTATACCGACGAGTGTTGTTGAAAGCTGTCAGTCGGCATATTGTGAAGGCCTTGACTGGACCACCTTGTCACGTTATCCTTCCTTTCAAAGTATGTTAGAAATGTCTAAGTGTCAATGAACGCAATGAAGACACTTTGTAGGTCGCGTTGAGTTTTATTGTCACGTTATCCTTCTTCTCAAAATATGTTAGAAATGTTTTAGTGTCAATTAACGCAATGAAGACACTTTGTAGGTCGCGTTGATTTTTATTGACGCGTTAAGTGTACTGCAATCGAATTGAAGGTTTTTTCCGTGAGCAAATTTTTTCACATGATTCATCTACCGAAGAAGTCCATAGGAATCATCTCCCGAAGGCTTCGGCTAGAAGTTCCAACATCCAACATACACACCCCCGTAAAGATCATAGCTCACAGAATTCGCATGTGAAATGCTCCAAGTGTTTCAATTGACTCTTGATTAATTTAAATTCAACGGGTCATTGTGCGCAGTTGACGCATCAATAAGAAATCTGTAAGTAAGACGCTTGGGACGACAAATGATGGGAGTTCGAATCCGGCCGGGACTTGTGTTTTTGCGAACTGGAAGTTTTTGGCTATTTTAGACTATCGTCTGTCTGGCTATTTGCTGAAAGAAAAAGTTTGTTCGAAGTTTCTTCGACATTTTTGTATCGAATTTAGTTTTCTGTAAAGTTTTCTCTCCGAAGTTGGGAAGTTGAAAAAGGTCCAAAAGTAGGTCAATCTTTCTTTTCAGTTTTCTTGGGTTCATCGTCACTTTTCCAACTGTCTATTGACTAGGTTTTAATTTTGCAAGAGTGAATTCAATAAATGTCGTATTTTAATCAATTTATTTTTGTTTAGTTAGTGTGGAGTAATTGTGAGTGGATTGATAGTGATGGAGAAACGTGAGGTGGTGTTGAAGACGTGGGAGTTGAGTCTGTATGAGTTGCAGAGGAGGCCCCAGGAGGCAGTCACTGACGACACCGAGATCAAGATCAACCCCCGCATACTCCACTCAGAACTCATGTGTCCCATCTGTCTGGATGTCATGTCCAACACCATGACCACAAAGGTCATTCACCCACTTCATCTTTTGTTTTCCTCACTCATTCATTGTTGATCATATTAGAACAACACTAATAACCTCATATAGCATAGCAGTAGTAACCAACTCTGCTGAATTGTTAAGAGTCAAAATCATATATATTCAAGGATTCACAAGGATGATTGATAAACTAACAAGTGTCATGTTTGTTTCCTTGAATAGAAAGCTTCGAGTTTGAAATTCCGAGCTTCGAGCTTGAAATTCCGAGCTTCAAGCTTGAAATTAGACCATTCGTGTGTTTTCCAATCTAACCAACAAACTTAAGTGACCTTTACAACGTTGCTTTTCCTTAGTTTTCGTCCAATAGTTGGTTGGCTGTGTAAAGTAAAACATGCCAAACATCACAATCACAATTTTTCAAACTCTAGTTATTTAACTATGGGAGTGCTTTTAACATCCATTTGAGATATCTTGAAAACAACCACTCTATAATGTTTTGGACAGCGATGGTTGAAGTTTGTCCAAATTGTTTCTGGATCTTTATAAAATGAAATTTTTTTTGTGTGCAGGAGTGTCTGCATCGCTTCTGCTCGGAGTGTATCATAACAGCCCTGAGGAATGGGAATAAGGAGTGTCCAACTTGTAGGAACAAACTGGTGTCCAAGAGGTCTCTCAGAAGGGATCCGAACTTCGACGCCCTCATCTCCAAGATATGTCCCACTGAGAGCAGTGACACCTCCACTGCTGCTGCTGCTGGCAACAACCTTAATGGAAGCTTCATGAATTCACCCGCCGACAGTCCAATTCCACCGAACGGAACCACCGATGAACACGATGACAATATGTATGTATGTGTTGCTATTCATGAATTTTTGTAGCATGAATATGTTGCTGAAATAGCAACAATTAATGGCTTGTGAAGTTATCGCGTTTAATCAGTATATATCAATAATGGAAGAAACTATCCTTGGTTGTTGATGGTAGGCTTGGATGGTTCAGGGGATTTTTTGTAATGTTCAGAATTCTGACTGTAGCCTTAAAGATAAGATAAGACCTTTATGAATATAAGCAAGTTATAATGAGAAGTTTATCGGGCGACTGAAGCGTATTGTTAAAATTCATCTTAGAGTATTTGTTGGGCTCTACACTAGAATTTAATGTGCCCCTTAATGTTGGGAAGTAATTGTTTTTGCAGGGATGAAAGCAATACAGAACAGTCGGGAAGGCGAAAGCGAATTTCGCGAGGTGCTACTGCAGACTCAAACGACTCGTCGGGAGATGCGACACCCGGCAACCGGAAAGCCCCGAGGAGGGAAAACACAGAGCCAACAGGAGTCAAGGCCCCGAAATCAGGCACTGGAAATTCAGCTGTGAGTTCAAACAGTGCGGCCAAAAGCAACATCGACATAATTCTCAGACTAAAGCCGAAAGAGGGCCCTTCAGTGAAGACTGAAGATGTTCTGAAGCAGGAGGGAAGCTCGAATACAGAGGGGGAAGAGGATGAATCGAACCAGATGAGTGATCAAACACAGAATAGCGAAACAAACCAGTTCGACCCAGACCAGATTCCGATTTGCAAGTTCCTCAAGACAGTGAGAGACGCCACCATTGAACACATTGCATTGTATGTCAAACTGCGCAAAGATGAGATCCAAGAGTTTCTCCAACCTTCAAACGGCGAAACGGATTTGGACACTAGTGAAATAGTGTTCTTCGCACGAAAACGACAAAGCAATCCTCCTGAATTTATGGAACTGCAAAAAGACTCCACGCTATCTTTTGTCATGTCAGAATACAGTATGCCTAAGAATAGACCGCTAGAACTCTACTTTAGTGTAACTGAACTGTAGCTTCAACTGATTAAATGTCTTTTCTGTCTTATATTTACTTTATAAAGATGCCTTTGTATCTAATTTCTTTTGTGATAAGCAATGTTATCAAATCGGGTACTATTCTGTTTCCCTGTAACCAACTAGTTTAATAAAAATGACTTCTGAACTGAAATGTTTTTCAAGCCCATTCTGCTATCATTTTTGCCATGTTCGTAATGAGCTTTATCGATTTTTTTTGCGCTCCACCTTCAAATTTAGTGTCAATTGGCGAATGTCCTTTAGGATTGATCAGTCAGAAAAAGCTGTCGACAAATAATTGCAAAGATGATCAAATATGTCAACCAGAATTTAGGAGAGGATGGCCTTTTTAGAGATAATTTTGGTAGTTTTTTGTGCGTTTGCGAAGTGCAGCATCGGCTCTTCGTTTGTTTGTCGTAAATTCAACTTAGCTTCGATAAAATTATTTCGCATGGTGTCCTACAATTTAATGACATACAATTTAACACCGTACTTTTTAACACTTAGTTATTTCACTACTAAACATGTTAAATCGACAACAATATAACTCCTATTTTCCACTTCGCATAGGAGTGGAGGATAAAATTGGGATGAAAACGCAAATTTAATATATAACCGCACCTTTTTCATTAACTATCGAATGAATTGTTTCCGGCTTTCATGGTATTCGCTTTAAGTTTGGTCGGCTTAGTTGCCGAATTATTTCTAGTGTTAAAGCGCGAATTGAGAACAATTAGTTAAGTCGAGTTAGAATTGCATGAGAGAGTCATCTTTCCATTATATTTTTGTTTGTAGTTGAATCCACTGTCTAATACGCTGAACATTGAAAGGAACGCGCGAAATCCACAAACCAATAATTCGCTTTTTACTGGAACCCATGACAGTATGTGGAGTTCATTAACAAATTCATACAATCTGCATTAATATCGACTTAGTTGGTGTAGTCTTTGCACCCCAGAAATAAGCCATTATAAACACAATCGATGTTTAAATTGTGAGTTTGTCATATCCACGAAACAACATTTAGATTGTTCTTATTGCATTTGTGGTTCCGATTTCTGATTTGAAAAATGAGGAATTTATATTGTTGGGATAGTTTTTTATAAACTCACCTGAGTCTATTGGCACCCTGAAACGAGTCTAATTGAGCAGCTCTATTAAAACTTTGATGCTTAAAGTGTAACGCGAATTATTTATGCGTGGCAAATTATCTCGCTCTACAAAATTGTGAGACATGTTACTTTGTCGGAATAAATCTATGAACCACTCAAATTTTAACTCTTACTGTTGAAAATTATCAGCTCTAAATTCATAGTATGTCAATGTGTTATTTACCAATAAATATTCGAGACCAGTTCCTGGGCAGTCGGAACAGTCAACGCTTTGCACTGAAATACGAGCAGTCTTACTCACTTTTTATAACGACTCAACTTGGTTTTTGGCTTCCTATGATTGTTTTTGCAATTAGCACGTTTTTCATGTGGCCAGTTGATTCGGAATAGTAAATGTCACGACTATTTTTTTGGATGTATGCTACGAGATGAGTTGAATGCCTGTCAACACTTTTTGACAGATACTGAGATGGAAAATGGACGCCACAACGTATTCAATTTTCAACTTTCAAAACTAGATCCTAATCTAGTTAATGAAAAAATGGATCAAGTCTTTGAAAAACTTGATTGTGCAGCAAAAATCAACATTGCCTTGGGATTTGTGTTACGTAATATAGAAACCAGCGAATATCGTTATTTCTACGCTCATGAAAATAACAAACTCTTTGATAAATCTATACTACTTTGTACTAAAGCAGACTTGACAACTATACAGAACAAGGTCAATAAGCAAGATATCATTGAAATTTGTACACAAGAGAGACAAAATACGAAATGGCGATTCAAGCTGATCACTAATGTGACCATTTTTGCAGCCTTAGTGAAAAACGTACCTATGGGATGTCCAGATTCTGTGATTCCCGAACCACTTCTGAAGAATAACCATGTTAATTGTTTGATTTCGAATCAAGACACAAAACAACCATACAATAAAAATTTGTGTTTGCTTCGAGAGCTTGCAGTTCATTTACATGGAACAACTGGTCTTGAAACATCCACTTCCAAGATCTTTAACGATTTTCTGGAGAAATCGGGTTGTGATCCGAAACAGTTTCGTGGAGTTTCGATGGATAATCTACCATTAGTTGAAGATGTAGTAGAGAAAAACATCTTTATCTACGATATCAACATTGAAGATGGAGACTTCGTGGGAGAATTAGCTCGGAGAAGTATGGGTAAATATGAGAACACGGTGAAACTTCTACGATACAACAACCACATTATTTACGTCAATAACATCGACAACTTCTTCAAATGCTTCCGATGCCCAACTTGCGATACATTTTTCCACAAAGCAGACCACTTCAACAAGCATCTCCTACGATGCAAAGATCAAATCAAAAACATTTACCCCAAAAATGTTTATACTCTACGAGAGACGTTATTTGAAAAACTGGATGGGTTCAATATTGAGTACACAAAAGAACAAACCTTATTCAAAAATGTCGCTATTTTTGACTTTGAATCAATTTGCGTGCCATCCGAAGAACTAAAACCAACCGAAACAATACCTTGGATCGGGAAGCATGAACCCATATCAGTGTCAATTTCATCCAATTTGCTTGACAAACCCATTTTTTTGTGTGACAACGATCCACAATCCCTCATTATTGACTTTGTGGCAAACTTGGAGTTGTTAGCCGAAAAAAATAAAACCGAAATGCGATCAAAGTTTCTGGAAATTGAAAATAACATCAAAAAGCGATTACACACAATTTTCAGCATACTTAATGAACGAGTTAGTTTCAACAAGATTGAAGCAAGAGAGTACGAAGATGAATGTATCGAGAATGAGGAAGAAACAGACGCATCCACTCACTTTCTCAGGATTCAAAAAATCAATTGATTGATTTGATGCAACATCTAGAAAGATAGACCAATACTCTACCAGTATTTGGATTCAACAGTGGTCGGTATGATATAAACCTCATTAAATCATACCTCATTCCCCACCTTATCAACGAAAAAGAAATTGAACCATCAGTTATCAAGAAAGCAAACGACTTTGTTTCATTCAAATTTGGATATGTTCAGCTTCTGGACATTATGAAGTTTTTGGGTGGAGCTACTACCTTAGACTCTTTTCTAAAAGCTTACAAAGCCAGTGAGCTGAAAGGATACTTTCCATACGAGTGGTTTGATACTCCGAACAAGCTTGATGAACAACAACTACCCTCGTATGATGACTTCTACAGCAAACTGAAGAATAGTAACCCTCTCGATAAAGAGTTTGATGATTATCAAAAACTTCTTAACACTGGGATAACTGAAGAGCAAGCCTTGAAAAAACTCGGTCTCAAAACCAAACCAGCTACGGGATTGGAAAACTACAACTACCTTAAATCTATCTGGGAACAGGAAAAGTTGACAACATGTCGCGACTTTCTACGGTGGTATAACAACAAAGATGTTGTTCCTACCCTTGATGCTATGCAGAAAATGATTGAATTTTATCATGACAAAGGGATAGATATGTTAAAGCTCGTCTGCACACTACCGAATCTAGCCAACATCTGTCTACACAAATCAACTGACTATACGTTTTACCCATTCTTTTCGAGTGATAGTGACATATATTTCGTTTTTTTCCTCTTCCGATTAAACAGTTTCGGCTGACGTTTTATCGGACTATTGAGTTTATTTTGCGTGGTTTCGAGGGCAAAACTATATGGAATTTGCTTGCTTGCTGCTTAGCACAAAAGTTTTACAATTTTAGTTTGGGTTTCATCCAATTTACGATGATTGAATTTTTCGGAAACTTTAAATTTATTCTGAAATTTGATTTGAGTTTTCCCAGGAACGATATTTTGTTCAAAAAACATAGCTCAAAACGAGCCTTGATTTTCGTAGTAAATACAGCTAATATAAACTAAATTGAATTAAGTACGAATAAGTTTGCAACAATTTTGCTTGAAATGTATATTAGTAAAAACAGCTAATAAAAACTACATTGAATGAATACGAATAAGTTTGCATTAATGTTGCTTGAAATAAAGTATATTTCCGCGAGCCCATTTTTCATCAGATTTGAAAATTAGGTCGAATTTTAGAGTTAACTGAACAGTCTTTTGGGGTTTTCTGTCTTATTAATAACTTCGGTAGAAGCTACTGCACCGCAGCTGAATTCTTAGAAAAACATGCCGATCCTGTTGGTCAGTCTGAATTTAGGATCGAAAAATATCACCAAAGAAGAGCTCTCAGAATGTTTCGCTTTTTAACATTTTGGCCCTCGACGACTCAAAAGGCCCCCCTTTTGGTACTGATTTATGGCATCAATTTTCGACAATAAACCCTAAATTTTTCAAAAGGCGCCCTGGCGCCAATATACACTAAATTTGAAGAAAGCGCGCACTAAAAAACGCAAATTTTATCAAAAAATTTCTAAGAAGTGCCCAGAAACGGCATTTTTGACCTGTTTTTTCCAATATGCGGGACGAAATTATGTCTGTATGTTCAACTCGGAAAATCAATTTGGTTGACCTCAAAAATGGTCATCAAAGTTTTTTTTCATTCTGTTTTGTCATATTTGTTATCATTCTGCTTTGTTTGCTGTGCTCGTAAAAAATTTCCACGTTCTGTTGATTTTCTCTCACTGGAAAATCTTCAATCTCGCAATAAATTTCTAGACAGCTGGTGTTTAGGATTTTTTCGAATACCTCTAGAAAATTAGTTTTTTCCTTTCTTTTTATTAATTTTTTTTCTGACTAAAATAACGTTTGGGACCACTGTGAAATCGAAGTTGACACGAAAACAAGTGCATTGAAGTAAATGTTAAATGTTGTGTGTATTTCAAAAAGAAGCCGTTTTGAATAGCAAGCTTCATGTCGTTAATATAGTGATTATTCAAACTGACCCGCAGCGCTTGCTTCTGTTACAGTGCTTACATCCCTGCAGTAGCGGATTTGAGCGTAGGGTGGGGGGGGGGGGTGTTTGATGGTGGAAGCCTCTAGGCCATCTGACGACCCAGAGGGTCCCCTTTTGGTACTAGTTTGGCATCAATTTGGGGCAACCAACCCTAAAATTTTCTAAAGGTGCCTTCGAATTGGAGCGGGCACCAAAAAAACCCAATTTGGTCAAAGTTTTCCAACAAGTGCCTAAAAACGCCTTTTTTGGACTGTTTTTTGCCTGCGGCGCAGAAAATTTGGCCAAAACAGGGACTAAAACGTGCTTAGGGAGAGCTCGAAAAATCATTTCGGTCGATCTAAAAAAAAAATAAGGTCGACAAAATTTTCGAAAATTTTTTGAAAATCCGCCCCCCCCCCCTCGAGAAAATCCTAGATCCGTCCCTGTTTTAAACTATTGTTTCTAGAAAAATTTCTGCGGCGCACAAAATTTCGCCAAAATAGGGTCTGTATAGTTTTGTAGGAGCGCTCGGAAAATCAATTTGGTCAATCTAGAAAATAAAGTCGACAAAACTAAATTGGTTGCCCCCGCGAGAAAATCCTATATCCGCCCCTGATCGTAATTATACATTGTTGTTCATGATTGTCAAAAAAGATATTCACAATTTCAACAAAGGTGACTGTAACTTGCAGCAGAACACGAGAGCTATCTTGTTGGCAAAAAAAACGTTAAGTAGAAGATTTCAGTTCAAAGGAGCTGCTTGAAATCAATGTTTCTTTTAACGGTACTCTTCAAATTGCAACTAAAGATAAAAGCGCAAAATTATAAATGAAAAATATATATAATTATAAATTGTAGAGTATATTTTAACTTATGTCGTCTCATTTGGTGGTTGAGACTGCGATTGAACTTGACAACGGAAACAGTGTTGCGAAGAAGAATGCCAGTGAAATTGCAGCAACATCGATCGACATAGCTCAGAAACTGTCGCCGACAAAAGACGCAGGTAAAAGAACTGCCGGGTAAGGGTGCGCGACCCTCGTGCCAGCTCCGGAAAGTCACATATCAAGATTTGTCGAGTTGTTCGAAACTTAGGGTTTTTGGTCTTGCCGGTCGAAACATGACATTTTTGGCGCGCTGGTCAAAAGATTGGACATTTTTAGGTCGACCAAATTGATTTCCTGATCGCTTCCAGAACACTATTAAGACCCTATTTTGGCAAAATTTTCTGCGCCGCTAACTAATTTTTGCAATAACAGGTCGAAAATGCCGCATTTTTCTATTTTTTGACCAAAAAATCGAGTTTTTTTTCGGCGCGCTCCATAAAATTAGTATACATTGGCGCCAAAGGTCCCTTTAGAGGAACTTTTAGGGCCAGTCAGACGCGGCCAAAATCCGCTACTGGTTTGGAGAAATTTATTTTCAGCATGTCATAAGTGCTGTTTTGGTAACTTTTCAAATTTCCAAACGACTAACTTCCAAGCAGCGTCCGTCTGATATCCAGATTCTCGCGATGTGTACAGACTTTTCTGGGACTATAAAACCCTATCCAGACTATAAATTTTAAATAATGAGCCCCGATAATGAACAAATATTTCATAATGAGACCTGATAGTGAATTGATATTTGGCGCGGCATTCAAGTTCTGGACATAAGTCACAACCTTGGACCCTGAAAAATGGACGAAGTCTTGGAAAACATACATCTGACTTAATTTGAATACTACAAATTATCTTTTAATTGATTGCCCGTACAGAAATAAAATAAAAATACAGATATGCCCAGGGTTTTTCCATTTGTTGTGAGATTGCATATCTGCCCTGAACTGTATCAGACATGTTCAGACCTGGAAGATACAACAATTTTAATGTTACGGAAATAAAATAAAAATACAGATATGCCCAGGTTGAATCCATTTGTTGTGAGATTGCATGTCTGACATGAACTGCATCAGACATGATCAGATCTGAATTTTTTTTTTTTTTTGAAATTTTCGAATGAGTTCTGAACTTTTGTCACGTGTCTTGTTTTTTTCATTAAAAATAGTTATTTTATCAAATAACACTAAAACTCGTTCAAAATCACGTCCCTATTTAGATCTAGTAATCTTAATCACAAGAAATAAAAAATAAAGAAATTCATCTTTGAGCTCAACGTTGATATATTTGAGATGAAAAAATAGTTCCATACGAAATGGTTCATAAAAGCTGGTGTGAGAAAAAACAACCCGGCATATTTATTCCGTTATTTTTTTTGGAAATCAGAACTGAAATATTTTGTTTGAAACGCTCTCCGAATATCAGTTGTTTAGAAGGCCATTGAATGAAAAAATTTGGTGACCTGGTAAATGTTCCGGTACTACTTAACAATCTGCCCCCCTTTTTTCAGTAGAGGGGCTGCAGAGAAAATATTAAAAAGAATAAGTTGGTCGAACTTTTGACCAATCAGAATGCAGCAAAATTAGAATTCTCAATACAAAGCTCTAGTATTAATTTACTGTATTTATTCATTGGGGGTAGGGAGAGATTTTTAAGCAGATACCATAGGGGGGAGATATTTTTAAGTCGATCCATAGTTCCAAATTTTTCAAAATAGTTTCTGACAATAATGCATTGACGCACTTGAGCCTTTTTTAAATTATATTAAATTTTGCTATGCTGTTTAGGCAACCGGAGCAGTTGGAGTCGTCACTGGTGCTCGGCTGGTTCTCTGTCTGATCTGTCCAGGGCAACAAATGAGTCTCAGTGAAACAAATGAATGTCAAATTTGAAAAAGAAGGAACAGAAATATTAACAATATAACAATTTTTCGAGCAATATAACTCAAAATCTGACTTATAGGCTCTTTTCCAGTTTCCACCCCCCTGTTTTCTCAACTTCAATATTTGAAAATTTTTAAAAACGACTTCTAAAGTTATAAACTTCGTTGGGGGTTGGGAAATTGGAAAAGAGCCCAATTATGTGGTTCATTTTCTTGTTCTTCAACATCTAGCAAGTGTTTTAGTTAAAATATTGAAAATAAAACATTTCAATAAATCTTTTAAACAGCTTGTTTTTTTGCCTTGTTTGCAAAAAAAATTGATCAAAACTGTTTTTAGACCCTTGAATCTGCCCCGGAGTCTTTTTGAAGTTTTAGTGAGTGGAAATCTATCCAAAAAAAACTTGGAAACCAGATCTGAGCATCGTAAAATCTTGCCTATTTCAGATCTTGTCCAGACATGGTGCATGTTTCGTTTGGACATGGACATGTCTGAATCAGGACTGCGGCAGGCATGGATTCCATCACAAAAGCAGATCTGCTCAAGGCCTGATTCAGACCTGGGGCACACATGGGTCAGACCTGGTGCAGATCTGCAGCAGGTCTGACCCATGTGTGCCCCAGGTCTGAATCAGGCCTTGAGCAGATCTGCTTTTGTGATGGAATCCATGCCTGCCTCAGTCCTGATTCAGACATGTCCATGTCCAAACGAAACATGCACCATGTCTGGACAAGATCTGAAATAGGCAAGATTTTACGATGCTCAGATCTGGTTTCCAAGTTTTTGTAAGGTACGGGTGGTTATTTTATTTAGCTGACAACAAAATCAGCTTGGTGGATGTCAATCAGGGTGGTGGATGAGAAGAGGCCAGAGGTCATGACCAGAGCCAAGTCCTATCCATCCTCACAATTAGGTCGAGATTCCTTTTGGACAATTTATCTTTTCATATGCCCCTCTCGAAGAAGTGTTTTTGATAAAAATGGTTATTAGCTTAGTTATTTTCAGGAAGTGTTCAATTGGACGAGTCATCTGATAGCAGCATATATCAATTTTCAACCTGCTGCCTTACTTGCAATCGATCATTTTAACATTCTCCCCACATATCAGTTTAGGCCAACAACAGAAATGCGAGAAATTTTAAGCAAAAAATAATGAAGTTTACTATTTTTTTTCCGAGAAATTTTTAAGCCTCTTGCTGTTCAGACTTTTCTTTTCATGACCAGCGTTTTAAACTACCAACATATTTATCAAGTTTTAAATCAACTAATTGCTTGGCTCTATTTCTCACCCAATAATAAATAAATCATACATTTTTTTTAAAAGTTATTGAGACTTGCGGGAGCATGTGTCTTGTAATCGTTAAATGAACTTTTTTCCTTAAAAACTGTTTCTAAAAACCAGTTGGAAATTTAACTTGTTTTATTATTGAATATTAACATGCAGCGTAAAAGCATAGATTTTTTTCTGATTAAAAAAAGTATTAATCTTATTGACTGTCAGCCTGATTTTTTGATAATTTACCAGCTCGGATTTCAAAACTTTTCTATTTTTTTTCTTGTCTGTTATGTCTTTGAACAACATAGTTTTGGCTTACGTTTTATCAGCTTGGTCAACTTAGTTTGCGTCGTTGAAAGAGAAAAAATTGATTGTTATTTAGACAACATTAATTCGAGTCGGTTGTGATGTAAAAAAAAAATTTTTAAATTTAATCACTCAAAATTAAATGAGAAATTGCTGCAGCAATTTATGGCGCTAACGCCTAGTTTTTATCTTTTGAATTCATTTTGTTTGCTTCAAGTATTGTTTCATCAAGTATTGCATTAGTGTTTGAATTGTTGCACTCATGTTTCAAATTCTGCACTATTTGTTCAATATTTGCACTAGTTTTTCAAATTTGGCACAGGAACAAACTGTACTTATGCGTTTTTGGCCGTACTGATTGTTACTCGGATTCCGAAAAAAAATTGTGATTTGGTTTCCTATTGATCATAATTCCGTGCCGAGGGAAACTGCTGTAAATTTTTGTTTTTAAGATAAAACTTTCATCAAGTTATTAGATTTGAAAAATTGCTATCTCTTTTGATATGTCGATGGTCGACTAGTGGATTGATGATCTACCTTGGTCCCGTTAAACAAACTCGGACATACAAATTGTCTCAGTTTGTTTCTAAGGCGGGGGCTAACGGCTCAGACGAAAGAGATGGGGAGGGGGAGGTGCAGATGTCTCCGGGGGACTTCAGGTGGGAGTTGATAAGGATAGTGTTGGGTCTGGTACAGTTCCTCTGTCTCGCATTCATTGTGGTCTGGCAACTCGTCATGTTCGTCAGCATCAGAGGACTTGAACTGGAAAAGAGTAAGTTACCACATACTTTGTGAATCAGGTTTCCCGAATCGACAAAGTACAGGCTCATAAAGGCAGTGGTGGAATCTATGCGCTCAGTAAGGTGGTCACCTGTTATACTAGGCGAAATTTCTGCCATGGGACCAGAAAGCAGACTATTCAAAGTTTTTTGCTACGCTTGTGTTAATGATAGGGACGGTCAGTTAAGTTATAATTGAAAAAATTGAATCATTATTTTGTAAACTTATTTTTTGAAAACGACCAGTATTGGTATTGAGAATGTTTGCTGAAATCTACTAAAATCAATAACCTTTGAAGTCATTAATTATAACTGGTTTCTGCTCGTTATACTTACCGATATTTCAATTCTTGAATCATATTGAGCCCAAAATTACCTTGTTATGATTTTTTATTCAAAAATTATTGGGTTTCGTTATTTTTCAGTGCTGTGGCCGCCAATGCCATTCTAAAACAAGACCAGGTGCGTGTGAGACAAAGTAAGTGAAATGTTAACAGAAATGTACTATTTCGTGAACAAAACCCATTTGGTACTTTACACAATTTGGCCGTTTTTATTTCAGACTACATGGATCGTTGCAATCAGTTTCGAGGTTGGTTGAGTTTATCTTAAGCCAAAAATTTTTCATTTACAGAGAAAATACATAAATAAAATACAACTACAAAGTTGGGAACAAATTCATGTTTGACAGTTGCTGCATTCATTAAAAAATAATAATTTTTAGACAGAGGAAGATATATTTTTTGACATTCACACCCATGAGTAGATCTTAGATTTTCTCGAGGGGGGAGTTCAGATTTTCAAAACGTTTCAAAAATTTTGTTGACCTCTTTTTTAGGTCAATCAAATTGATTTTCCAACCTTTCCCGGAGGGCACTTTTTGGAAAATTTGGATCAATAATTGCAATTTTTGGGGCGCGCTACCCCCTCAAAATTAGTATATATTGGCGCCAAAGGCGCTTATAGAAAAATTGTAGGGTCACTCAGCCAAAAATGGATATCCAAAAATAGTACAAAGGATAAAAATTAAACAAAAAGTATCTTTGGGTCGGCAGGGTGTCAAATCCCTGAGGAAGGTCGCCCCCCCCCCCCCGTCCCTCCTCTCCCTCCCCCCGTAAATACGCTACTGTTAACACCTAACCTATTTTTTAAGAACCGGTCGAAATTTGTGCTCAAAACTACAGCGTAATTTTCAAATACGGCCACCAAAAATGCTACCGATTAGTCTCTTCTGGCAACTACAATGAGCAGGTCGCACAATGCGGAGAACAAGAGATGCGCATTTTCTACCCTGAAACCCAAGGCGAACTTGAGTTTGCAATTTCATATGGAAAGAGTGCTTCAAGCGATGGATTTTCAGAAGGGTTCACGAGTTTGAAACAGCTGGAGGACAAAAGTTTTCGTCTCCGAGGACTGGAAATTTACTCTGGAAGAGGAAAATGAAATGTGGGGGGATGGGGAACCTAGCGATGAGGGGTGGGGTAGTGTGTGCGCTGTAAGGCAGGTCATCGCAAACTCGGTGGGGGCGAAGATGGGAAGTAGCATGACTGGTCGCAACCAGGTGAATAACTATCTGGCTACGTGTGATCCGAACTACAGCAAACAGGCCATATGTACCCTGGAATTCTAGAAACTGTTTTTCAAGAAACATCTATGCTTATCCTTGAAATTTAATGATAACTGAAATCCATTGCTTATTTTTATTTGTCACTCAACCTTGCTGACCCATAAAAATTTACGAAGTATATAGCTCATTACCATGAGAGAAGCGTCACACCACATCATATTTATTTCCAAAATTTTCCATACGTTGACAACTGAACCTTTCGAAATTTTCATCTTTTAACCAGTCAGAAAACTATAGAAGTTTTGCAATGAAATTTGTTTCTGTGTAAGAAATTGTGAATGTACGCGCAACATCGTGTGTTCCGTCACATGAAAATGATCCAGCATATCAGACGCTAAGCAAGTTTGGCCGACTATTTGGCTGGTTGTTGTAGATAACTCCAAAAGACTAATCATCCTTGAAAAAAACTAAGAAAAAAGTCTTTATTTGTTTCTTTATGTTTTCTAATTGACTGAAGCAAAAAAAAATGATTTCTTATATAGTGATAAGAACTTATCGTCTCTAATACAGGAAATGATCTAGAAAATATTAAATTTGGTCAAATAATTGTGAAAAAAAAACAAGGAAAAGAGGTGAAAGTTGTTATTCAGTGACTTTTAAAACTTAATGAAGGTTCATTATTTATAGATGATTGGAATTGAACACGTGCATTTTCATGGACTAAATAAACTTGTTTTTATTTTCAATCAAACCCCGACGCTTGCGACTTTTTTTCGGGTTAACAACTGGTTTAAGAAAATCACTTGAATCACTTGGTAACTTGGTTCACAATGAACTCATTTTTCCAAGAGTCTCCGGCACACTTAGTTTGAAGGTAACGAACACGCCCGGGACAGCAAAGTCCTATATTCGAATCTGACCAGGATTTGTTTTTTTAAACGGGATATTTTCCATTTCAAAAAAATATTGTTGGCTTATTATTTGTCTGCTTATGTTTTGTCGGCTTAGTTACAACATCGTAGAATTTTTTTGATTTATGCAGTTTTCATTGTAGTTGCTTTTTATGTATTCAATTACTCCTGCAATTTGTAATTCTGCTACGCTTGACTTCCTTTTTGCTTTAAAAATTTTTCGGCCTAAATGATTATGGCTTGTATTTTATCTGCGTTCCAACCTAATTTTGGGCCGTTCGAGTGAACCATATTTTGTACGCTTTCCTCTGGATCGCACAAATCGTTAAACATCTCAGAATAGAAATTAAATTACATTTTTTTTCCTGACAATAATTTTTTTCTGATTGAAAATTATTTTTGAATTTTTTAATAGCCGTCGAATGTGTCTCTGGACGTGCTTTCGCAAATAGAATACCATTCCAGACAACATTTTAAGGTTTTTTACTTGTGATTTTTTGAGAAAAATTCCTTTTTCTTTGGACTGAGTTGCTTTTTTTCCTGTCTGCAAGAAAAACTAAATCAACTACAAAATGGTCCGTGAATTGCCATCAAGTTAGCTACAAGAGTGGTAAAATGCAAGTTAAGTTTTTGAATAGAATTTATGTTTGAAAGAACATTTAGGTCAAATTGTTTTTGATTACGCCAAGTTTTTTATCAAAGAAGACAAAAAAATTAGATAAAAGGAACTTGATGTGTTTATGATTAAATTTTTAGCTGCAGTTTCGATAGTTTATGCGACCATAAACTGCAATATGAAGGAGTAAAAAACCCAAAAATTGATAATGGAGTGCAAATTTTGCTTCATTATATAAAGCTACTAACTGCATAGCCTCTTTTCTTCTTAGAACTGAAAGCGAGTGAAGATGTTATGTCCACATCATGATTTTTCATTTTGTTTGCTTCTTTCACAACTTCGAAGAGATTGCAAAAAATTAAGCATTGGAAAACATTCACAGTTTTTTTCTGATTTTGCAGAAAAAAGCTCTAGCATAAAACCTAATTCCGAAACTGATTTTACGTTTTTTCAAGCATATGGGTAATTGATGTTGCTAGTAGTCATAGGGGTCCCACTCAGTGGTTTCACACTAATAAATTGCTAAAGTCCTATGTTTTTGATCGCACCCAGTATTTATTCGAGAAAATCATTTAAAAAGTTTGTACTAAGAGAAGAAAAATCGAATAGAAGAAACTGTATTAAATTATGATTAGTACTCCAGGATACTGACAAAACTAATAGATGCATTTTGTCTATTATATGCGATCATCGACTGTGGCAAGAAGGCGCCAAAAATGCAAAAATTGACACTGGAGATCAAATTTTGACAAACCCTGTTTGTAAATTGTAACTGTTTGCGTCACCACGTTTCTCCTCAGAACTGAAAAGGAGTGAAGATTTTGTATTCAGATCATGACGTTTCGTTTTGTTTGCTTCCTTCAAAACTTGGAAAATAATTTGAAAGTTTAAAATTTGTTAATGTTCCCATTTTCCTGCTGCAAAAAGCTTAAGCTTTAAACCCTATTCCGAAACTGATTTTCCTTTTTATTTATTTGAATCATTTGAGGTAATTGATGCTTTTATTGCTCAAAGACGTCATTCTCAGTGCCGTCCCACTGAGAAATTATTTGAGTTTTTTGTTTTTGAATGCCCCCAGTTTTTATTTGATCAAAGATCAATTAGCAAGTTTGCACTAAGCAAAAGAGACTTGAATTAAAGGAAAAAATTGTTTGTTCAATGTTTTCTACTTTGCAAAAATACAAAAGTTGACATTGCAGCGCAAACCGTGAAAAATTCGTATTTGAAAATGCAACTTTTCTCCTTAGAACTGAAAGCGAGCAATTTAAAAATTTAAAAATGTTTTCGGAGTTTGCAGCAGGAAGCTCAAGCTTAAAACTTCATTCCGAAACCGATTGATATTTTTTTCTATGTGAGATTTTTTATTAGTTGAGGCATGCAGCTGCCTTTTGACGTTTTCTCAAGTTTGTGTATACTAAACGTAACATGCAAATTAATTTATCACTGTTGTTGCCGATAAAACAATTTCAATCCAAAAATCAAGCTGTATAAATGACTACATCTTTCGCTATTACCTTTTAATAACAACAGCTTTCGAGTTGGGTTCTGCCCTTGAAAACATGGCCTGCTCCTATCCAAAAAACTATATTTCCGACGACAAACCAGCGATTTGAATTATCTGTTGTCGACCACACAAGTCGATCCCGAGAAAGTGAAAAACGGTAAAAATCCGTTAGCGGAAAAGTTTTAAAAAGTTTTTCCCACGACAGAGACTTAATGAAAACACATTGCAAAAATATTATCCGTCCTACACTAGCAAAAAAAAACGATGTAAAACTTAGAATAAATAAAATTTTATCATTTTTTCTGAATTATTTTGCAAATTTGTGCCATTGGTGGGAATACTGTGTTCTAATTGCAGCTCAGCATACATCTGTTTGTATCTTTATTCGGACTCTTTTTTCATTGTCATACGAAAAGGTACGGTCGGTTACGTGGCAAACAGTAGACAGGTCATAAAGAAGACACAGCCAATCAGAACAGAAAAGAAAATAATTGGTACACTTGTTTTCTTATCTTGATTCTAATTGGCTTACGACGTATCTACCTTATGGCTACATTTCGACGGCACCCCGGTATGGTCGATGCTGATAACAATAGTAAGAACTAAATCTGTACGGAATTGCTTAAACTTAAACCTATCTCATGTGACTCGAGAAAGACAGTAACCGTTGTTTCATATCGTCAATTCTCACTCTATGAACCACACTGTTCTTTAACCGCTTTTTACGAACTGATCAAGGTTACAACATGCTTCATAAATAACATGGATATATAAAAAAGTTCGCAGTTGGCCATCGGGCAGGTGTCATTCGTTTTGACTGCTACACGAGGGAGAAGTAGGGGTGGTCACAAGTTTGTACGGAGGCAGTTTCCAGGCTCCACTTGTCACACACCACTTTGAGGGGGGAGAATTTGATGCCAAAGTCCAGCAGTCCTCTGCTATCATCACTGCTCAGCCTCAGCACTACATCCGTTTCGAAGTAGTTGCTGGGCTCTTCTAAAATTTCATTTCTTTCCAAATTCATCAGTCATGTAAAATCTGGAAATCTGGTTAACCGCAGAAAACAGAGTTTTTTTTCATAGATTCTCAGCGAAAAAACGACAAGCAATAATTCATAATAAAGGCAGTTTGGATAAAAACTTTTTGATTTCGACATGCACAAAACGTCAATTTCTCATCGGAAAATTGTGATCCATAGAGCATAAAAGACTGAACAGAGTATCCGTGATTACAATACAATCCACTGTGCACTTCGAATTTCTAAGCTTGTGGTTTGTCAAAGAGCGCTTAATTTCCGATCAAATTGATTGTCTGGAAATAATTTGGGTATTTAACATACAAGGAACTTCAGGCTTTTATAGAAAGAGTTATAGGTACATCAGATGGAAAATTTATCAGGTTTTTCTGAGAACGTATTAGGCTGAAACAGCTTTCCATTGTCATGTTCAAGTTCAATCACTAGTTGACAAGCATGAAGCATTTAGTTTTTGTCCAAATTGAAAATATCAGGATCATAAGTTTCCACTGAACGAGAAAAGTAATTGAACGAAGGAACGGTTATCTAACTCCATGTAAAAAAAAACTTGGCCCAAAGGTAGGTTATGTGAGCACAAATCATACTTATGCTGTGTTGTGTCGGTTTACTGCAGTATGAATTCAGGTTATCAAACTTCTTTTGTTGATCATTTCCAAGACTCCTTGAAAAAAGGAAACCTTGAAAAAAGAAATTGCTTGTGTCCACACCTTAAATTTTTTCTTATTTTTCTTCGTTAACAATGATAGAATCAATTTCATTAAAAAAGCTTAGCACTAAAGAAAAGCATAGAATCCACATCCAGTAGTTGGATTACACTGAGTTAAACAGTCCCAGTTCAAAAAAAAATGGAACGAAAAACTGTTGGTGGTAGCAACTAACAGTTTTCATTTCTATCAAGTACGAGCCAGTTTCTCGTAAAAATCACCTGTATTAGAATACCTGAAATATTTTTAAAAAATTGAAATAAAGAATTAAGAAATAAGAATAAATTACACTTTTTTACAAATTGCAAAAAAATGCTAAGAGTTACAATTGTTTATCAAAAAATGAGTCTGCAGGTTGCACTTAATACTTCTTATGACAGCACGCATCGAACATCTTCCGGAGTTTTGTTGCAAAGACAACTTGGCTTGTGGTAAGGATGCAAAGTTCTCGATAATTAATTGGCAGCCAACGTAACTCGGTTACAGCCGGAGATATAAGATACAAACAGAAAACATCAAGCAGAAAACGAAACGAACAGCTAAGTTTTGCGCGCGCTAAATTTTAAAAGTCCGATCAGCAGTGAAACCAAAATACAGCCTAAAACAACAAAAAAGCGAGCTAGATGAGCAGCGTTTTCAGTTTACAAATTTTTAGATGGCCCCAGAGTTGCCCGTAATTGCCAGTAACATAGTCTAGTATCTTAGTGACATAGTCTAGTAGTCTAGTATCTCATGATTTCCTGAAATTTCAATCTTTTCACCTAAAATTCCCAGATTCTGGGGCCAAAAATTTCATCTTGATTTTTCTGATATGACAAGCAATATCAGTTTTTTCTGGATTAAGGGCTGGTCCTAAAGACCAAAGGCGTCTTTTAACCGACTGATAAAGTTTTGAATCATCACCAGTGAGAGCCTCAATGATCGGCTAAAGGCTATATAGAATTGGCTATCGTCAGCATAGTTGTGGTATGACCCCTTCTTTCACTCGATACATCGCCGACAATCTAAAGATCAATAATGAACCAAAGAGGTTCCAGTATGATGCCTGCTGACATCCCTTCTTTTTTTCGCCTCGGCGATTTGTCGCTCTCACATACCACTATGTCAGTTCTGTTGTACAAATAGTTTTGAAATCAGTAGAGTGCTTGCCCCTGTATCAAAAGAACTGCAGAGGATTTTTTCTCACTTAACAATCTATGCAGCTATATCAGATGTGACCTTTATCAGAGTGGTTTCATTAAAGGTATAACTAAATAAGCAGACATTTACTATGAGAAAATTGATCAGATTTTTAGTTGAATAGGTTTCTCTAGAGTTTTGCTGAGTATGGTAACGTTCGCGATTCGTGATTTTTTCAGACTTACTCATTTAATCACCCGCCAAAGACATTTTTTGACAATGGGAATGACTGGCCCATCTTCAGCGGGTTTGGAAGTTTGCCGATTTTATTTGAAAAATGAATTTTTTCAACCAATCATCTGCAAAAAATGGCAGAGAGCTCTAAAGGTTTTCAAATAGATTTAAAAAAGTCTGCCTCTGTCGAGATGTTTTCAACCAGCTTGGTCAATTGGTCATGTTCAATTTGAGTAAACTAAGTTTGTACGCCTAAGAACCTGGTGATATTTAAGAGGCAATTAACTGTTGTGGCAACAATGACACCGGAAATTTTTATTTTAAAGAAGCTTGCAAAGTCTTCCAATAAAACTCTTGAGATGGGCACGGGCGTAACGCTTCTTTCTTGCCGCTCGATCACATTCTTTTTTTGCTGGTAGAACAGATGGGAATCACTAGCGGCATAGAAGATTTTTTCTTTGTGCTTGTTTTCTAAAACATGAATTGAAAAGCATAAGAAAACGATGACTAATTACTGCCATTTTGTGAAAATTGTTCGCAAAGAAAAAGACTATACGTGGTCATTGATTTCTAACACGACGAGTGGAGTGGCAAATGGAAATCGATTGCTCTACAGAAAGTTTGTCAGTCATTGACCAAGTATAGTCTTTTTCTTTGCGAACAATTTTCACAAAATGGCAGTAAATAGTCATCGTTTTTGTTATGCTTTTCAATTCATGTTCTAGAATCCTAAAACAAACCCATATCTTCAATTCAATCGTTTTAGGTGCTGGCGCTACAAGACCGTTTGTTTTGTCTCGACGAAGAAATGATTGACATCCTTGACATATCAATTTTTTTAAAAAAAAGAAGGTGCAATAGTCCCTGAGCTTAATAATACCAAAAAAAAATTCGGTAACACAACTAGCAAACGCAGATTTTGATGAAGTGTATGTCCACGACGATGAGTGGGAAAAGTCACTATTTGTTCAATTTTTGCTTCCAACATAGCATTGCTGCTTTACATTTTTGAGGATTATTAAATTGAATGAGAAAATCACCAGGAAAAATATTTCGCTCAAAACACAATATAATGCACCACTAGACTAAATATCGGAGAAATTTTTTTCGATTTTTTCGGGTCAAATTAGCCATTTAAAATGTTGAAACAGGACATAAAAACCTCAAATTTGTTAAATGATTCATTTCTTGCAAATTGATTGAATGCGTAAAATGTGGTTGGGAGTATTTTCAGTGTTTTTTGGCTCAGAAACAACTAGTAATTTTCATGACGAAACTTCATTTTGCAATAATGGTACCATATCTGCTTCAGAAAAAAAACAAAAATTTAACCAGATTTTTGTGCCTTGATCATTCGGTATCCCATCGAGTGTTCATTGAATCAATCTAACTCCTGTTAGGTTACATTTTTATCCAAAACTCACCATTCCGATTCTATTTTCCTTTCTCTAGCTCATAACTATTTTATTCAAACTTAATTCGCCAATTTTTCAAAATTTGGTGATTCGCGTTTGGGAAAAAATAAATAAAATTTTAATTTACGTGCAATGAGTTTTTCTGCAAACCTGTAGCCAAAATAAACAAGTCACAGAGATGAGACTGAGTAAAAAAAAACAAATTACATCCACACCATATTATGTACGAGTAATTACATATTACACTTCAAAGATTATCGCATTATCGTTTTTTTTTAACCAAAATGTTACTTTAGCTGAATTTGATATTCTTTCCCTTAGGTTTAAAGAATATGTAACAGCAAAATTCTTCGAAGTTGTGCTCGAACTAGGAGTTGAACAGATGGCGTAATTTCCGTCATCATCTGTTATTTTGGTTTTTCATAAAGACGAAAAAGTTTGTGTGGCACCAGCGCAATTGAAATGGAATTGAAGTCATGTTAAATAATTCTAGAACGCCCACACCCACAGAAAGTATAAAATATAGGATGTCCACTGCCGTTCTGCAAAAACTGTTCGCAAATAAAGGGTATAAATGGTTGATTATGAAGTAGTGGCTCAGAGACAATTAACAAAAAGAGCTGAACGTTATCTTTGTCACACTTATAATCTTCAAAGTACAAGTACAAAGATTATTTTCATTTAGAGCTCCACATAAAAAATCACGACTTTTTCTGCAAAATTCAGATGCCACCAGTGAACGCAAGTTCTTTTACAAATAAAAAAACATGCGATAACAGAGAAAGCTTGCGTCTCTCTAAGGAAAATTACCTAAAAAATCTTGCAGTTTTTCTTTAACAGCAAGACCTCGAGGGCCATTGTTGCTGCCATTCAAACATTCGATATTGATATTGATAAGTTTTTGCCTTTCAAACATCCGGTTGTCGTGCCTTCACATTTCTGCAATTTTTCCTAAATTGATTGTAATCAACTGAACCTGCTTTTTGGATAAAATTCAAAAACAGCAGTTGTCTATATTGACTTGAAAGCTATCGAGACTCTCATTTACATTTTTCACCGATTTTTTTGATCTGTTTGAAAAATTCACTCACAACTGCCAAACTTCCGGATCTTCTAAAGATTGGCAAGTCATCTCCCTGGCTGAAGGAAACATTTCTGAAGTAAAATGAATTGGAGCCAAAAGAAAACATTCTAAATTCACTCATGACAATTTTCGAAAAAAAATGAAGCGCTTAAGCTTTAATAACTTCTTTCTGTTGTTGTTGTTCGTTAGACTCAAATCATTCTGCTGATCTAATCTCTCCCAAAAACAAAACCAAATAAGCTGCATTGATGGATTTAAAAAAAAAAACATTCGTTTTGTTGGTTTTGATCTCAGCAGTGCTTTTGATACTGTGCACAGAAGTTCTCTGTTTTCAGTTTTGCTTTCAATTGAATTGATTACGCGTTATGGGCAAACCACTCAACTGGTTTCGCTACTGGTTCAATGACAGAACTGATGTAGTGGTATGTGAGGGTGACAAATCGTTCTCGCAAAAACCTGAATGGAGTGAACATCCTAAAGACGCCCCCGTTGGGAAGCACCGTACTGGGACGTTTTTTGTTCTATGCCGATGAAAATTGATTAAGATGATGAGAAAAATGAATTTGTCAAAACACGGGTATGCTGACGACAGCCAATTATACATATACTTCGGTCAATCATTGAAACTCTCCGTGTAGTTGTTCTAACAATAAACCCGGCTTCTTTAGACTAAAAACTATGCGGAAATTGTAACATTGTTTGTTAAATCAACAAAATTATCATTTAATTTTTGGTCTCAAAAATGGAGAATTTTTGACAACAGTAACTTGGCATGTTTTTTCGATGAAAAATATCGAAAAAGAAGAACAGATAAATCGTGATACTAGACTAGGTTACTGGCAACTAAGGCAAGTCAGTGATTTCTCTGCAGTTATTTCATGGCGGAATTACTGTAACAGCTTCTAAACTGGTTTGGATACTGAGAAGGTTTTTAATTTTTATTGCGCTCAGTATGCAGTTGCTCGTTTCGTTTCCTGCTTGAACAGTAGAGCTCTCATGACTCGGGTTGTTACCCAGCTACTTTGGCTGCCGATAAAATGTAGAATTGCTGTAGTGTCGTTGTCAAAGTCGCAATGCTTTTATCCAAGTTTTGCAAGATTGCCAAAAGCCAGGTTATCTTTGAGCGGTTGCGTTATTGAAGAGCCCAACCGTCGAATCGCTACTACACGTAAAAGGAAGAACAGAAAGTATCAAGCAAACTTTTATACTTCTGCAACTGCCGTTCGGAACAAATTTCCAGAAGATGTTCAATGCATGCAGTATTTTTTGTAAAGAAATGTACTACCCGGGTTGACCTCAATAAACCGAAAATGCTTATCTTACATTTCCTCTCACCAAAAATGCTTATCATACAATTGCCTACATCAAATGTATGGCAAAATGCCAATCATACAATTTTCATACAATTTCAAAAAACCATTGAAAATAGATTCAATCTAGTTTCTCCGGCTATTTGAACCAAATAAAACAGTCTGGTGAGGAAAAATAACTACGTTTATTTTTTTTTTTTGAAAAAAAAAATTGTTATCATACAATTTCCATATATGAAAATTGTATGATAACTATTTTTTCATGAAAGGCAAGTTTTTCAGAAACTTGTTAAAACTTGTTTATAAACAAATTCCAATTAATTAAGAGTGCTTTTTCTCAGTTTAAAGCACCTTGCTCATCAAAAACGAAAAATTAGTTAGAAGCAAAAAAAAACAATAGTTATCATGCAATTTCCATTGCTTGAGCTTGTGGATAATTACAATGCGATGGCAAAACTGGAGTATGTATGCTTGGAGAATTTTTCCATCAGGAAAACAGGTTTTTTGGCGTTTGAGACAATTCCTCCCCCATGGTTTTGGTTCATCTAGGAGTAGGCTGAGGAAATTGTTGCTCTCTCAAGAGTTGAGGAGATTCGCCTACAAATAATGAAGAGTTTGAGGTTCCAACCTCTAAAACCCTCTGACTTTTCTGTTGGTTGTCTTCTCTGTTCAGAGATTGCAGGTCTTATGGGGTAAGTTTAAACGCTAATTTTGCCTCATTTGAGGTTTCAAAAAACCTTTTTCATACAATTTCCATTACCGAAAAAATGCTTGTCGTACAATTTCTATTTATGGAAAAATGCTCATCTTACAATTTCTATATATGAAAAAATGCTTATCTTACAATTTCCATATATGAAAAATTATCATACAATTTCTATATATTAAAAAATGCTTATCCTAGAGTTTTCTTACAATTTTATGAATCTATGAAACTGTAGGAAATTGCAGGATAAGCATTTTTTCTTATATGGAAATTGTAGGACAAGCATTTTTTGGTCACCCGGGTAGTTTGTAGCATTTTGTATAGAAGCGGAATTTTTTAAAGTAATTATAATCAGAAAAATTATAAAGCAAAATATCGCAGTAAAATTGAAAAAATGGTAGAAGTAACGATTTCCGCACTGAAGGTTCGAGCAGTTTTTCAAATTATGGCCATTTTTCTTTATTTTTTCTTTCATCTCTCCCTAAGCGAACCAAATTTATGCTCACATTTATTTTGATGATTTTACTATGCTCCTGAGCAGGAGTGGATCTAAGATTTTCTGAAGCAGAGGGTGGGGGGGGGGGCGGTTTGCAAAAAAAATTTGAAAATGTTGGCCTGTTAGGTCGACCAAAAAGATTTTCTGAGCACTCCCATGACACTAATGACTCTATTTTGACGAAGATCTTTGCGCAGCTGGCATTGTTTTCAACAAAACGCTCAGAAATGCTGTTACAGTTCATTTTTTGAAAAACTTGACCAAAATTACATTTTTCAGCCCCTTTCCCCAAATCCGCACCTGCTTATGCGTAAGACCCAAAGTGTGCTGGGTAAACAAGACGACAGGCCAATTAGACGACAAATGGGCGTTATTACTTGTAAAATGAGCTGTTTGAATTTATGCGGTTTAAATTTGTCAGAAATACAATGTGGAGAATTGCGTGAAGCGTCGTCTTTAAGTCCCACCAAATGCGGTTGTCGCCTTTATGGCTGCCATCGTCTTATTGACCGGACATCCCCAAAGTATAAACCAAAAAGCCCATTTATTGGCAGTAATTATTTTTTGGCGGTCAAAGTTGGTGGAATCCCTCATACGCGAAGAACCGTATGCGCGGAAATAAAAATCAGCCAATCAGATTTCAGTAATCTAAAATTTGGAAAGAAAGTAAACATTTCCAGAGAGTGAATATTGATTTTGGCCGAATATAAAAACGGCAGAAATATGCCAAATTTTCATATTGTCATTAACCGCCGCTGAATTGGAGCAAATTTTTTATTTCAAGGGTTTAGTTACGAAAAAAGCAAAACTTTGCTTCATTTAATTCATTATGATTGAATGGCAATTGCTTTTTTTTTAAAAATTGACTTTCGGCTAATTTTTTTTTCGGTCCTTCGCTCACAAGTTTTTTTCGCGCATTCGGTGCTTCGCGCATGAGAATTAGCCCCGTCAGAGTTGACTCAACGCATGTCGTCTCAATTAATGGTATTGAAAGCGGTCAATCTAATTTCGCGCGTTGGTCTGAACTTCGGTGTTAGATCTAAACTTTAATGAAAGTTATAACATATTCTTTTCAAGCTTGAGACAATTTTCCTTCTCCACAGAGGCATTTGTTCTCCTCAATGAATATTCCGTTAATTTACAACGATTGAAGAAAACAAAGTTTGTACTTTATCTTTTTGCAATATGAAAAACTGAAGTTAGTATAAGAAGCTTGATGTTAATTTGACTTGGAAATCTATCTCTCCGCGTTCAAGCGCTGACTAGTGGACTCGTAATATAACACTACGCTTTTTATTAACTTTTGGAAGGCTGTTCTCTTTCTGAACAGTCAAAGTAGTTAAACGGATAATTAAGACATGGGTATAGGATAATTAAGGTAACGGATAATTAAGACATGCTCGTAGGAATTGAAAACTGACACAGATCCGGGGTCTTATGCACTAAACGGCCCAAATTCATTATTTCTACATCTCTCAGCTGAAATTATTGCGGATGAATTTGATTGGCTAAGTAGCCAATCAAGTTCCATCGACATTTTCTGCCATTTCAATTGAAATTTCTAGCAGATAAAATTATTAGCCGAAATGATAAAGAAAATTAAATTTTGTTTTGTCTCCCTTAAGTAGATTAATAGTCAGTAATATTCATGGTAACTATAAACAACACATTATCGTTGTTTTTCACGTCATTCGGTTGTGACGAAGTTATAGACATAAAAGGTTTATGAACTATTTAAGCATCAAAAACAACATCAAGTTCAAAAAACAGAGCCATAGTATTTAACAGCCGTCACATAATTTCTATAGAAGCTATGCGCCTACGTGCCCTATAAGTATATGGCTCTGCTTTTGAACTTGAGAATGGTTTTTGTTTGAGTCTCTTTAACTTCCCCTTTTTCCCTGATTCATAGGTCTTCAGGGTTATTGGAGTGAAAATCCATCCCTGATTCATGGATGATTTATGTCTGATTCATACCTAAAAATTTGGCGCTAATTCAGCGATGATTTAGCCCTGATCATGGCTAAAGTGACCCTGATCATAGACTGAACCATAGATGGTAATCGCTGCAATATCTCTGAATTAGCGATAATTTTTCATGTTAACTGAACCCGGGGAAGATTCGGATCTTCTAAACAATCTCCTCCCCTTTCAACAAGGGGAGGGGGATCATTAAGTAGATCAAAATGATCGATTTTTCGAACAATCAGAATTCTCAATAGAAAGCTCAGTGCTAATTTACTGTATTTATTTATAGGTGTGGAGATTCTTAAATAGGTCTCATAGGAGGGGGATGATTGTTAAATAGATCGGTAGATTCGTTACTACAGGTACAAAATTTACATGTACCTAACTATTGAATTATTTCTCTATAGGGGTGACAATAGATCATTACATTAGGTACCCTAGGTGGCGGGGGGATGGGGAATAATTAAAAAAATTAAAGATCCTTGTTTTGTTTTTGGTTTGCTTGCTTACGTGCTGCCCACAATGCCCTACAGTTGGGCGACACATGCTGACTGCCTGTTGGATCCTTTGCATCACCCCCTCCGAACTGCTCCATCCCCGTCCAGATGATTGTACCCTGCCAATGAGGCATCCGGTTCTCGTAGAGCCAGTGAAACGCCGTGAACACCGTCATTCCTACATCGCAATGAACGCATAATAATTCGCAGAGCGTTATTTAATTTAAGTTTCGGATTTTAGTGTTAAAATAACTCTTTCGGCCATATGGCTCGCAAAAAATCCCTCTTAGAATTTCCTATTTGTTATGTAGTTGTCTCCTGATTCCACTTATCTAATGCAAATTTAAAAACTTTGAAAAATGTTTAAGTGGGCATTGAGTTAAGTTCGAGTTGGTTAACTCATAGAGTAATTTCGGATAGGGTACACCGTCTGCTCGTCACGCTATCTTATTTTCGGCCGGATAGATTCGTGCAACTTCTTAGTCTAATACCGATCCTAATCTTACTCTTATACTATCTAGTCTCAGGTTGTTTAACTAGTCTCTGCTAGGCTCAATAGATCTAGGGTATACTGGTTTATTGCGGCTGCTGAAGTGCTCGGGAGAGTCCAACTAATTTCTAAGTTAAATTCAAATCTCTCTGGTGCTGAAATTACAAGTAACTTCAGCACTTACAAATAAGTGGGTTGTTAGTTAGATGGATCATGATTGGTTAATATTAAATACTTTACATTGGTAAAATATCTAATTTATCCAATCATAAAATGTAGTTTAGATCAGGTTCCACCCATCCGGGTTTTACAGAGTTTTTTAGAATAGTTCTTCTGCAATTCGAAGGATGGATGATGGACGTTGGTGTTTGGCGAACATCATATTTCTTCTGTTTCCTTTTTGTTAAAGGAGTTCCAGGAAGCTGGAGTTAGAGACATAAGACGTTGTGTCTTCTAGTGACAACGACTAAGTCTTTGCAACAAACTCAAATCTGATTTCAGAATGGTTTGCTATGTCAGGTTTTTCTGTTCTGCGTGGAGAACTTCTTTTGTGTCTGATCTAGTTTGGGAATAGCGTGGAGATTGTGCGTGGAGGGGATGCCTGGTTACTCGGATCTGTACGTATACTTGAACATCGAGGTGGTCATTGGTCTAGTTCAATGAAGTCCTTTTCTGCGAAGTCAAGTCGTACTCTAAATCCTTTGAGTTGTGATTGTGAGTGGCATATCGATTGTGGTTGGTCATTCTCTCTCGAGTGTAGTGGGGTCGTTTTGTCTTTAGATGTTCGTCCTTGGTGTTGTATTCTGATCTATGTACTGCATAATGTAATTTACATTTTATAAAACATTTATTAGTTTAATATTTTTTAATTATGATTTTAGTTAGTTGTTTTCACAAAAGCTTTTTGTTTTAGTTCGGTTATTTTGAAGAGTTACTCACACTTGAGTAGCTCTTATTAAAAATAGAGGTGTGGTCACAAAGCGTGGATGTAGCGCGGTGGGTTAGGCCGGCTATAGAGCATGCTCAGGACGTCCTTCTCTGGTGGGTTAGGCCAGGAGTGGGAGTATGATTTCATGCGGTTTTTGTGAGGGGTCCTGTTATGTGACAACGTTTTATGTTGGGTTTGTTGTGGTTTTTCTTATGTCTTGTTGGTTATGTCCTTTTTCCAAAAAGCAAATTGTTCGTGGTATGGGTTTGCCTTTCGACTTTTTTGTGTTTTATTATTTCTTTCTTAGACTTTATAATAGTCTTCAAAAGAATAAATTATCCAGTTTTAAACTGGGTTAATCCGGTTTGGGTACCGTTGGTTTCCTTTTCTTAGTCATGCTGTTATTCTATGATTTGTGGTATTTAGTAAGCTGCGTTGGTTAGTTTTGTTTAGTATATGATTCCTTTCCAACCGGGTTAAAGGAAAGTTTGAAACATGTTATTATATGTTAGAGTTGTTGAGTGTGAAAACTTGAAACTGAAATTCATTATTTTAAACAATTCTTCGTGGGCGAGCTGTGCGAGTGTGGATAGAATTTCTGTGCGAATGAATGAGAATATCAAAAGGTTAGTACTGCATTTGCATTTTATTAATTTACTGCATAGAATTTGTAAATTTACTGCTAGTTATGGGGGAATTTTAAGTTACAAATTTTCATCATAATTAGATTTACTGCTTGTGGGGAAAATTTTAGAAATGAATTTACTGCATTGGTATT
Source organism: Symsagittifera roscoffensis (assembly GCF_963678635.1). Classification (NCBI taxonomy): domain Eukaryota; kingdom Metazoa; phylum Xenacoelomorpha; order Acoela; family Convolutidae; genus Symsagittifera; species Symsagittifera roscoffensis. The sequence goes on along the minus strand of NC_087067.1, from coordinate 52,569,902 downwards.
AAATTTATAAATTTATAAGTGTAAGAGATTAATAGAATTTTTGAAATCTGTTTGATGAAATTTGCGATTTTTATTTGTCTTTTGTGGTTTTTGTAGGTGATTGTCGGATGAAGGCTAAAAATCTAAAGAAAACATGGATAAAGTATGGTGAGTTTTTTAATATTTTAATTAGTTAGTAATATTCATTTAATTCATACTTACCTGTTAGTCGTCGGGGAAAAAACCGTGGGGGAAGATGTCGTGAATTAGTTCTGAAGTTGTTAGTAGTTTAGCTAAGATGCGGATGATATTTTTAGTCTGAAGCAGTGGCCAAAGCAATTGAAGTGCCTTACTAGTGGTTAGTTCTTCAGTGCCAACTGCAAACTCATAAGGTGTGTTTTGGATTAGATTATATAATTTGTGATTGAATTTAGTGTTGTGGATGAATTCTAAAATTGGGATTTCTATAGGTTGTACAAACTCGTGCGGGATAAGGAAGGGTCGGGATTCTTCGGCGTTGAAGGTCTTGGTGATGGGACAGAAGATGTACATTTGGGTTATGGGATCATAATTGCGAAGAATACCATGAAGGTTAGTGTCTTTAATACAATATGTGAAATTTAGGAAAAATGGTGAAGTGTATTTGGAATTAATGAATTGAAAACGATGGTGTGGTTGTCTAGAGGGTGTGTGTAGGTCAAAGTGATTTTGGATGAAGCGATAATAACTATATGTGTGGGTTTGTTTAGTGCGCAACATAATATCGTGTGAGCAGTGTAAATCTCTTTCGTGTGGTGCAAGGAAATGAAAGGTTAGTGAAAATATTTGGAAGCGTTCTTTAAAACTTTCGTATGCTTGTGTGTCTGTTAGTGCTTCTGAAATAATGTGATCAAACTTTCGGTCGAAGATGTTTAGTGTAAATATATATGGTGTCTTGATGAAAAATTTTTCGGTAATTTGTGGATTAGCGAAGCGATCGTCGTCTAAGAATTGATCTTGGTTAGCTCTGATGATGTTGTGATCATAGTATTCGAGTGTATATTCGTTAGCTCTAGGTGCAGTGTGTGTTTTTAGTGATTTTTTATATCCAACGTAAGTAAATTGTCTAGCGGTTAGTGGTGTAGTGAGTCGATATAGCATGTCCGTATTTCGCTCTATATCGATGTGAGTGTTAGATAAAGGTAAGCAAAGAGGGTTAGTAAAATGATAATATGAGGTCCAAGAGAGAGTGGGCATTAAAACGTATTCATCTACAAAGTTGCGTGTTTCGTTAGTGTCGTGGGGGGTGTTTAAGGTGTATTGTGGGAATGAGGGTAAGGTGATGGCTAAAAATTCTTTTGTGTTAGTATGCTTGGGGTGGTTGATGTATTCACGGGCTGTTCCTGGTTTTGCTGGGAAAGGATGGTTGGGGAACTTTCTTTTAAAAGTGCGGTAAGCTCTATTAGTGTTGAGTGAAGATTCAGTTGATGTGGATGATGGTGCTAATGATTCAGTATAATTTGAAGAGGGTGTAGGGGTAGGGGGGTTGGATGAATTTATTGTGGAGGAGATTTGGTTTATTTTTGGGGTATGGAGGTGGTAGGGTTGTTGTTGAAGGGTAATAAAATTATCTAGCTCTGGGGAGATTCGGGGGGTGTCTGGAGAATGAGATGATTGGTCAGAATGGTATGAGGAGTAGGTTGGGGTAACTTGGGAAGCATAAGAGGGTGTGGGAGTGATTGGGTCAGGGTTATTGGGTAATATGGGTTGAAAAGGGGGTTGAGAAAATTTAGAAGAGTTATGAAAATTATTGGATGGGGATGGTTCTGAGTCGGCAAATTCATCGGGGGTTTCAATATTCGGGTTATTGAGTTGTGAGATGGAATATAAAACTGAGATGTGTGAATTAGTGTCGGAATTCATGCCTGATGTTACATTACTAGATGGAAAATCGGGTGGCGGAAAAGCAAAAAGTGGTATTATTGGGATTGGAGAGGTAAGATTGGTTGGGTGGGAATGTGATCGGTGTAGTGATCCAAGTTGGCGGCTCATCGTGGGCTAAAAAAATGATTACTTTGAGACTGAAAAGCGGTGGTATGGGGTTGTTCAATAATTTGTTCATAAGTATTTTGATCTTGTGACTGGTGTGTCATTATATGTTGAATAAGACTTTGTGATGTGGTGAGTCGAAAATTTGGATTATGTGTGATGGCTAAATTTCGAAAATTTCGTGGGACTAGGGATAGTGGATGGTTATTTGGTAGGGGTGGTAATTGTGGTGCCGTTGGCGTTATGTCTACATTGTTATGTTCTTCGTCGTATGTATTTTGTCGTGTTGCTATTTTTGTGTTATATTCTTTTATTTGTGCGTCTAAAAGAATTTTGTTTATAGATGTAGAAAAGATTCCAAAAAATCCTGCAAAGAGTATGCGTGCTACACTTGCTTGTCTGTTTACTTGTGTGTGTATAGCACATGTGTTGTAGATTCCTTTTAAAAGTGAGAAAAGAAATCCAATAAAGTTAAACATTGCGTATAAAATAGTCAATTTTTCTAAGATGTAGTAGGGCCATCCTAGAAAATCGAGGATCTCATTTTTGAGTGTAACAAAGCTAAAAATGTTAATTGGTGATATATCTTGGGGACGGTATTTTTCACCGTTTAGATATATATAATCTTTAATGTCTTTAAAATATCCGCTATAGTCTTGCGTGTAGATATCGGCAAATCCTGCGGTTTCTGCAAGTTTGCGTAAATTTTGGTCTATTGATTGTCTTTGTATAGTGTCCATTTGTGTTAATAATTCTTGGAATTGTTGTGTTCTAATGTGATGTTGAATATCTGATTTTGAATAGATTCCTATTGATTGTAAGTCTATATTTGGGTTTCGAGCAATAGCGCGAATGCTTTCTGGTGAAAATTTTTTGAGTGATTGCATTAATGTGGGATATGGAGTGAGAAGATAATATTTATTTTCATCAGGGTTTAGTTGTACTACATTGTGGCTGTTTTCTGATCCACATGGGACTGCGGTATCCCAGAAATAGGTTCTTCGTGAAAGTGTATCCACGAAATGTACTTTATTCTTATAAAAGATAGGGATTCTTTTATAACATCGTTTATCTTCAAAAACGTATAGTGGTGATACTTTTTTAGTACAAGTATAAAACCATAAGATGTTTCCTTCATAGTCTAAAAAATTTGATCTATTTCCAGATAATAAGTATCCTGCATAGGGTATTTTTAATACTGCTAGTGCAAGTGATTGTAATATTTGTGTTCGTTCTAATTCGCATAGTTGGTGTAGTGTTTCTAATTCGGAGAGTGACATTTCTTGAAAAATTCGGCTAATTGTATAATCTAGTTTCATATCTAAATGAATATCATAGTGGATATTACCGAAATATGTAGTATTCATTAGTGATAATTTTTGTAAGCGTGTGCTTCTGGTGTCATGGGGTTTTAGATGTCCACCAGGTTGTCCGTTGCTTTTTTCAAAATTAACTGGTATGTAGGATGTTCCTTCGTTTGGAGGATGACCTGTGGCATATGGGTCGATTTTTACTTTTCCAGTGGTCATGTCGAATCCTTTTTCGTATTCAACTAATATTTCAGAATATTGTGTTCTGTGAAGTGGATTCCTGTATTTACATGCAAGTTCTGTTTCTTGATATATTTGAAAACGTGTCAATTTATTTTCTATATTGTCTATGTTTCTAAAATTAGAACTTAGTTTTCGTGATGGATGGACTTGTTCATATGGAATTGATTGTATAAAATATTTTTCGTGAAATTTTATCATACGAGCGTGTATTTTTGCTACTTGAAATGTTGTACATGTATCTTCGGGGAACCAAACAATTGTTGCTTGTGTTCTCGTTGTAGGGTCGCAATAGCCTTGATCATTTTTACAAGGTAATCGGATTCCTTGATAGATCATTGTATTATCTGATAAATCTCGTGTTAGTTGTATTTTTTCGAGTTGTATTTTCCAATCGAAAAACATTATTTCTTGGTATCCTTTATTTTTTGTGTCTGCTTTGCAGTTTGATGGGTCATTTATACCAATGTGTGGTATCCAATGTTTATCGTGTAGGTCATAGGTTAATCGTCCGTGTGCGCCGTTATACGGGTATTTTTCGTCTAGTTTTATATGTCCTTGGTGTCTTTCAAGTTGTGATTGATGTACTGAGTCTGAGAAAACTTGAAAGTTAACTAACTTTCTTTGGGAGTTTTTATTTTGTGTGATGTTTAGTCTAAGTAATTCATTTTTACAATCGTCGGGATTGAGATGTAAAAGACGTTCTATATTACTCTGATAGAATGATTCATGGTCAAGTCGGTTTTTGTTTCCGTTCGAGACTTGTGAACAATGTACTTTCTTTTCGGAAAATGTTGCTGTGAATTTATAACCTGTAACTGTTGTTGCTCGGGCTTTTGAATAGAGTGTTGCTATTACATCTGTAGTTTCTATAGCTTGTGGTTCTGTTTCACATTGTGATACTTGATTTATTGCATATTTATGTAGTGTTTTTTGTTCATTTTCTTCACAATCGTAATGTGTTACTAATAAATCTTGTGGTCCTGTACGAGGGGAAGGGTTTATGTTTTGATTTGAGATTACTAGAAAAAGGAGTTGGGGAAAAATTAATAATTTTAGAATATACATGTGTATGATAATCCTGAGTATGGATTATAAAATGTAATGTAACCAATTGTGTTTTTGGTATATCTGTCGTATTTGTATATTACTTCAGTAGTTATAAACGGTGGTGGTAGTGATTGAGCTGTTATGTTAGGTGGATTTAATGGGTAGGGATGTTGGGTAATATTATTTAACTTAACTGTGATTTCAAACTTTAATTGTAAACTGTTTTGTTGGAGTATTTGAATATTGTGATCACGGATATCGTTGTGAATATCTTGGCGATATTGTAATCTATTAAGTGCCCAGTTATGAAGGCGGTTACTTTCTTGATGTTGTCCAAATAATGGTGGAGGTGCTGTAAATGTATTCCAATCTAGTCTTAAAGGAATATTTATTGATGATTGTTCTCGATATCTGGCGTCGAGATTATTTGGAAAATTTAAGTTAAAAGGTGGTGGTGAAATCTGGCTTATTGATGGTGTTGATGGTAGTGATAATGTTTCTGGTAGTGATGAGGATGTTGTTGTATCCGTAGAAATATCTATTGGATTATTGACTAAATTTAATTCACCTTGTGTAAATGAATGTGTTGTCCAATATGGTAGTCGTGATGCCTGGTTTGGGGGGTTAAAGGGATTTTCACGTATTTGTTCAGATGTTGGTGTTGAACCTAAGTAATCTGATGGTAGGCTTGAGGTGCTACGTTGTGAAAGAAGCGTAGGGGTTTCTGGTAATATACCAATGGGGTTTTCTGGAGTGTTTTGTGATGGGGATTGAGGTATATCAAAATGAACTCGGGGAGTTTGAAAATTTCTGTTTCGTCGAGGATGTATAATTTGTCTATTTATTTCGACTGTATCTTGGTTTTGACTAGGATTTCTTATTCTACTTAGTTCTTGTGGTAGTGTTGGGTATAGGTTATATGTTGGTTCGCTTAGAGGTGCTTGTCGTTGAACTGGTTCTAGTGGTTCTGATAAACGAGCATGTCGTTCTTCAAAAGTGTATGGGTTGTCTTGAAAAGAAATTCGTGTAGATGTTTGAGGATTTTGAGTAATTAAAGGTGGTGTTGGGTTATCTTGGGATGAGGTCGGTGAAGACTGATTCTGTGACTGTTGGGTAGCAATTTTTGATGGATTTTTGAATTGTTACTTTAGTGGGAAGGTTTATGTTTATTATAATATTCTTCTAAAAAAAGAATTAGGAGGATTGTTGCTAGGGCAAATGTGAAGATTGCTTTCTTTATTTTACATATGGTCAAAATGAGGGATGATAAGAATGCTATGAAAATTACAAACAATAAAAAAATATCAGTTCTACTGAAAATTTTTCGTATCATTTAGACAAGTTGTATAAATCGTACCTGTGGATATAATCAAGGGTTTTGGAAAGTTGGAGGAATAGTTCGAGTATAGTGTAGAAAATTAAAAAAATGTTACAAAAAATGATTAGGATTATTAGAAAAGATTCAAGTATATCAAAAAGAAATATTATAAAGGTTTCAAATATTGTAAAAAAATGTTTAAAATTTATGAGTATTTGAGTAACTGATTGAGAGAAGAGCATTTAAGAAATGATCTCTTGGTCGAATATTTTTTGCTGTTCGAGGCGATTTTCTAGTGTGGTCGGATTATTTATTAGTTTTTTGACAAGTGGGTTGAGTTTTGTAAAAAATTGTTGGGGGCAATTTTCATGGTGATTGGGAGGTCGTCTTTTTCTTTATTTTTGTTTGTCAAATGATCCGGGGTATGGTGAGATTTTTATGCTTTAGGCTAATTAAAATGTTCATTTTGTTACTTTAGGCTAAGTTAACAAATTTGTTTTGGGGGTATTCGTGGTCTGAGTTGGGGAAATATTGTTGATCTTTGGGTTATTAGATAAGGGAGGGGTACGGTATTATGGTGATATTTATTTTAGTTGTCAAGTTGGAGTGGTTTGCTTATTTTTGACCTGGAGGTCGTAAAGTTATAGTTATAGATGTGCCTGGAGTTCTATATGATTCGTCTAATTGGTCTTAGTTTGAGTTAGAGAAAGTGACGGATTGGATGAATCCTATTGGTCTATTTTGAACTAGAATTATTACGTACTTGTCAGCATGTTATTTTGAAAAATGTAAATGAAAAATGTTTCGAAGGTTTCAAGATAGTGAAGTATAATATTAAAATTACTTTTGAAATTCCACTTTCTTTAAAATTTTAGATTGGGGGATGAATATTTTATAGTTTTTACGTGGTTGATTTCGGAGTCTTGTTGTTTTTCTATTTTCTGATTTGTCGATTTGTTCTTGGGGTATTATTTGTTCGGTCATTTTTCTATTTTTTCTTTGTTTTGGGGATTCTTTATGGTTTTGTGTATTGTTTTTGGTGGCGGTTGGTTTTGTGTTTTGGTTTTCGGTGGGGTTATCATTTTGTTCTGTGTTTTTCAGATGTGGTTCATTTTGAATGATTTTTAATCCTGTGAAAGAATATAATTGAGTTAATTCGCGGAGTGCGTATTCTTTTGGGTAATAAGGTAATAGGTTGTTTCGATGTTGAACGATTTCTTTTTTGTTTGAGTCGGTAATTTTATATGTGACATCAGTGGGTTTTGCAATTATTTGGTATGGTCCTTTTCAAAGGGGTTGTAATTTTTTAGAAATTCCTTTTTGAGTATTAAAATTAGGTATTAAAACAAATGTTCCAATTTTTAATTCGGAGGCTGGTGTAAAACGTGAATTGATTTGTTCATTAATGTTTTGTCTTTGTAATAACTTTTTTGTTATTTTTTGATAAATTTCATTGTGTTTTTTATCTCTATTTAGAATCCATTCGGTGTGTGTACCGGAGGCTAGTTTAAGAATTTGTGGGTGATGAAAATGATCTTCATCGTGTGTATGTAAAGGTAGGTTATAACAAATTGAGTCTTTATTTGGTTGACAATAACCTTGTGCGTTTTTATGAGAATTTGCTGTAAACATTATTGGTTTGCGTGGCTTTTGGTTAAAAACCATTTCTTATGGTGACATTCCTAAAGTTGTCGTAATTTGTGAATTATATGCTAAGGGAAATAATTTTACATCTGCTGACCATTCGGTATATTTTGTATCATTTCCGTTGATGATACATCTAAGATATTCTTGTAACGAACGGTTCATACCTTCGACTAAGCCGTTTGTCCAAGGTGCATGAGATGTACGTGGTTTGTGTTTAATGTTATATAAATGACATAGTGTGATAATTTCATTATTTATGAATTCTGTACCGTTGTCTGTAACTAAAATTTCTGGTAGTCCGAATTTTGCTATCCAGTGTTCATAGAGTGTTGTGTAAGCGTAATAAGCGTTACAATGTGGTACTGGGTTAAGTGCTACATAATGTGTAAATGCGTCAACAATTACCATAATGTAGGAGTTTCCTTCGGATGAGGGTGAAATTGGTCCTTTGGTATCAAATGAGATACGATGGTTAAAGTACAAGCTTTGTCCTTTAAAATCTTGTTTTTGTGCTATTTGTTTTTGATTTGGGTAAGGTTTATTTAGTTGACATACTATACAGTCATTGCATAGTACTTTTATCCAAATTGGTGCATTTGGGAAGTAAAAATTTTGTATAAAATTTGAATATGTTTTTTCTGATCCAGAATGTCCTTTAATATTTTGTGTATGTGAAATATTAAAAGCTATAAGAATCATACTTAGAGGGAGACAGGGAACTGTAGATTCATTCAGGTTATACTCTAAAAGGTCTGTATTTTCGTTAATTGTTGTGTTGTTAAATTTGCGAAAGTATCGGAGGAGTGTTTTATTTCCTAGAATGGTTGAATCTGCCTTGACAGGTTTAGTTTTATATTTGTGCCATGATTTTAGTTGTCTAATTATCGGGTCAAGATTTTGATATTGTTTCAGTGTTGAAATTGTAATCGTTTCTGTTGGAGGCAGAAAAATGTTTTCAATTTCGAATTTAGATAAGGGTATTGTATCAAGTGGGTCGTGAAGGTCAAAAACTTGATTTATTGTGTATTTTGAATCGTTTGTTTGTGGTCCTGATAAATTTATTTTATCAGTTAAATCTTCTTTTTCAATTAGTGGAAAATGGTCTTTTTTAGGCGGGTGTTGTTTTGTTCGTTTTTGTTGGGTGTTATTCTTTATCCATTGAGAATATGGGATTGGTTTGAAAGTTGATGTTCCAAGTAGATCAACTTCATAATGATTATTTTGACAATCTAAATAAAGTGGGAAATGTTGTAAATTATTTATTTGTGATTGTTCAATATCAGTTTTTACTGCATATTTGCATTCCAATCGGGGTGATGTTTCGTTTTCTGCAAGGTAGAATTTTATGTTTTTGGGTATTTCAACTGTTGTTTTTCGTGTAAGTAATTCAGGTGGTGTATTTCGACTTAAGGTGTCTGGTAATGCAAGATTTTTTCCTGCAGTCCAAACTATATGTAAGTTTGGAAATTTCATTAGAATTAGTTGAAATCTGTAAACTCGGTGGTTTGGGTTAGATTTTTGTGTAAAGAGAAAGATTATTGGTTTATGGTCTGTGAATAGAACTGTTGGATGTTTTGATCCAAGTATCAGAAATTCATATTCTGTCAGTGTATATATTATGGCTGTACATTCTCTCATTAGAGTTGAGAGTCGTAGCTCTGCTTGAGTGAATAATCGAGAATTTGCTGATATGAGGTTCATTTTATTTGTACCATTATGTGATTGTAATAGTGCTGCACCGATGCCAAAGTTCGAAGCATCGCACATTGCATAAAATGGTTGATTTGAATCTGGAATTGTGTTTGAAATTTGTTCAGTTAAAAGTTTCTTTATTTCTTCAAATCGTGTTTGATGTTCTGTGTTCCATTCAAAATTATTTTGTTGTCTAAGGATGTTATAAAATGGTCGTAGATATAATTGCATTTTATAAACATATTTACTTAAAAAGTTTAACATTCCAAGAAATTCTTGGATTTTCTTTTTATTTGTTGGTGGTTGAAGTTTTTGAATAGCGTCAATGCGTGATTTCAATGGAGTGATTGTTTTTCTTTCTATATTATGTCCTAAGAATTTAACTCTTGTCAAAAAGAAGTGTGATTTATCGGGGGCGGCCTTCAGATTTTCGTTCTGAAGTATTTGGTGATATTTTTCTAAAACATTGAACATCTCGTCTTTTGTTTGTGATTGCATAAAAACATCGTCTAAATAGGTGATTGCGTTTTTCTTGAGTATTAGTGGTCTAAAAATTTTGCTCATAAAAGCTGAAAATGCTGCTGGTCCTATGGATATTCCATAGAATAAGCGGTTGAATTCATATTGTTGGTTTCCGATAACAAAATGTGTTAAACGTCGTGATTGTTCATCTAGTGGCATTTGATTGTATGCACTATTCATATCGGCGGTTGTAAAGTATTTGCCGTTTATTTTTGTTAAAATAACTTGTATTGGTTCAATGGGCCAATTACATTTTGATTCATCTATAAGTGAATTGAGGTATCTAGCATCGAGAACGATTTTTAATGATTCTCCTTTAGCTAGAATGGTAACAGGGTTGATAAATGTGTTGCCTTTTGGTTGTTCTTCTTTGTTTACTGGTGATATAATGTTGTATTGTTCTAAAATGTCGAGTAATCTGTTTACTTTATCATGTAAGTGAATTGGTACTTTACTTGCTCTCTGTTTTTTGAAAACTGCGTCTGGTTTTAACGGGAGATGTAGTGATGAACTGATTTTTCCAACATCGAATTTTGATGTTGCATAGACTGATGAATATTTAATTAGCTGTTTGGCTAATTTTTCGAATTCGTCTTGTGTTATTTGTGAATGTTGGAAATTAAACATTGTTAAAAATTTTTGTTGGTCCTCTGTGTAGTTACTTATGTTGAATGTAGGTTTGAAATATGGAGTTTTTGTGAAATAATCCGTATTTCTGTTTTCGTTACTTATTATATTATTTATAGATAATTCTTCATTAAGAATTGTAGATTGGCAAATATCTAGTAATTGGAGTATATTATTTACGCGATAAGCTTTTTCGTGTATTGGTGATATTGTAGCGTTGGTTTCACAATATCCTAAAAGTCCTAAAGGTAATGTTACTTGGTAAGGTGTGTTGTTATAGACATGTAAGGAAATGATATCGGAATTCGAATTTTTCAAATATTTTATAGATGAGATTGTGATTTTGAAAAATTTGTGAATAGGTTTGAATTCAAATTCTGACATATAAAATTTTTGTTTGTTTTGTTCTTTATCATATTGGTGAACTTGTTTGATTGAAAAATTATAGATATTTCCTGATAGTGGTTTTAGGTGTTTTCTTTGTTGGTTAAATATCGGGTAGAATTTTGAAAAGAATGGTGGTTGTTTATTTAATCTTTGAAAAAATGTTAAGGATGTTTCTTTTGTTTTTGTATATTTATCTTTGATTAATATTTTACTATTTAGTATGTTAATTGTTGGTATATACTTCGAAATAAATGGTATTCCAATGATATTATATTTAATGTCAGTGATATGGAATATTTGTTTAAATGGCTTATTTAAAATTTTGCTTTGTTCCATTGTTCTGGTGGGGAGGAGAAATAATTGGATTTTTCCGTAGTTTATCAATGTTGATCCTTGTGCTGTTGCTAACTTACTGGAGGTTTCAAGAGGTGTTAGCTTTGGGTGTAAAGTTTTTATTTCATTCCATGTGGGGATGTTTATTATGTTTGATTCTGCTCCTGAATCAATTAAAAAATCTATTTCAAGGTCTGGTGGTTGAAATTCTTTATTTCTTGGGCTTTCTAAGAGAAATGGTATTGTCCAAATTTTTTCTTTGGGTTGTTCTTTTTGTATATTTTGATAAATGTGGTTTGTATTCAAGCATTTTGTTTTGGTATTTTTATTGGTTTGATTTGTAGTGTTAATCTCATTTGTTTCTTGCGTCGTTGGTGTGGAATTTATGGGTGTAGTGTAATAATTTTGAAGAAATTCTGATTGATTTTCATATATGTGTGATGAAAAGGGTTGTTCATATATGACAGATTCATAGTCATTTTCGACTTTTATCATATTGATAGAAAGAGTGTTTTCAGTATCACTTTCTGAATCTGATGATGTACAGTTTATTTGATTGAGTTGTAACGTATCAGTTACTGTGTCATCAATACCTGGAGGGTCTGATGTTGTTTCTGGATTAGATTGTACTTGATTGATTTGTCTTTGATGTTTAGGTGTACTACTTCTGTGGCGATTATTAGAATTATTATAGTTATTATTATTCCGGTGTGGTGATTGGGAATAATTTCTATAACGATTATTATAACTTGAGTGTCGATTTTGTGAATTATTTCGCGATCTGTTTTGGTAATTATTGTTTGGTCTGTTATAGTTCGATCTATTATATGAGTTATTCCTTGATTGATTGTTCGGATAATTCTGGTTTCGGTTGTTTGAATAACTTCTATTTCGATTATAGGAGTAGTTTCTATTCCTATTGTATGATGAATTTCGTGATTGGTTGTTTGGATAGTAGTTATTTCTTGATTGGGAATTAGATCTAGAAACAAATCGTTGTGTATTTGAATTTGATCTGGAGTAGTTATTTCGACTATTTGGTCTATTGTAGTGATTTTGTGATGAATTATTCGTGTTTCTTCGTTCTGGTGATCTTCCTCTATAACTTGAGTTATATGGTGATTGATTTCTTGTATAATTTGTATTGTTCGGGAGTGGTTTTCCTGAACTGTTGTTGCTGTAGACTGTTTTGTTCGGTAGATTTTGATCTTTTTTCATGTATTGATAGAATGATTTATTTGGTTCTTTATATTTTTGAGGTTTATTTTGATTGTCTTGCTGTTTTTGTCTACATTCGGAAATACTATGTCCGTATCGTCGGCAATAATTACACCATTTTTTGAAAGATGGTTTGCCTTTAAAGTTTGGGTTCTTTTCGTAAATATTGAGTATTTCAGTGATTTTTTCAACGAGGTCTGTCTCTGATTCCTGTATATTATTAATATTAGTGGGAGTCGTTTCAATTCTGTTAACGTATTGTAATTTCAGATTTTCCGTTTCTTCTAGTTTCATCGTGATTTCTGCTTGTTCTAATTTGTCTACTAGTTTTCGAAAATCTAAATCGGGTTCTCGAATTGAAGAAGGATGGGATGCTCTCTTTTTTATTGCTATTTTCCTTAATTGTGGTGTTAAGGTCATCATTAAGATTTCTGTCATCTTTGTGTTTTTATAGTCATGTGTATTTAATGAATATGCTTTTCGAACTAGTGTTTCGATTCGTACTGCTATTTGCTTGATGGTTTCGTTTGGTAATCTGCGAATTTCATTACATAAAACTCTTTGTTGTTGTTTGTTTCTTTCGGAGTCAAACATTTTTGAAAATTCCTGTGTAAACCTTTTCCAGTTTGATTTTATTTCTAGAGGTAGTACTGAAAACCATTTTTGGGCTGCGCCATCTAAGGTTGTTTGTATTAACGCTGTGCGTCGATGTATCCAGTTTTGATGTAGTGGCGTATTAATTGGTTCAGGTCCAATATTTAAAACCTGGTTTGCTGTTACTGCATTTAAATAATCTTCTACAGAGTATTCAGGGTCTGTTCCTGTGAAAACCATTAAAGGTTTGTTTGATGTTATTGATGATCCACCCATAAGGTATGGATTCATTGTCATTTGTAGTGATTCTGCTGCATTTGGCATTTGAGAAAAATTTGAAAGTTGGTTTCTTGTTATTTCATGTTGTTGGAGATAATATGGGAGTGGTATTTCATTTTGCATTTGTGATGGTTGATACGAGTGTGCAGTCATTGGATTTTGTTGTTGAATTGGTTGAAAAGATTGTGTATTAATTAGATTTTGTTGTTGAATTGGTTGTTGATGTTGTGCATCTATTGGTTGTGGAGAAAAATTTCTATGATTTGTACGTGTTTTCTGTATTCCTTGTCTACGATATTCTTGAGTATTTGGTGCAAATATATCTGGTTGTAAGAAATCATCATCTGAGGATAAATAATCCATTTGATAAGATGTCTGTTTTTTATTTTTATTTTGTTGAAAAAATGGGTAATTTTCACTGTGATCCTGTGGAGGATTTGTTTGGAAATTTATTGAATTAGGTTGGGTCATTGGGTTATCCCAATTTCGAGATCTTGTATATTGGTTAAAATTTCTTTGTGGTTGGTTATATGTTTTTGATGGATGTGTATAATTATAATTATGGTCTGCAAAGTTGTTTCTAGTGAATGTTTTGTGTGTTTTTGATGGTATTGTCATGGGTCTGTATGTTTGGTAATCCATATGTGAATATTTAGGGGCAACCGAAGGTTTAACGGTTGATTGTAAGGTTACCTGTGTTTGTGAAGGATTTGTATTTCTTGGTGTTGTTAAGTTTGGACGTATTGGTGAAATACTTTGTTGTGTAGTTGTTGTGTGTACAATTTCTTCATTTATGAAGTGTGATGGTGTCTGGATATCTTGTTGAGTAAGATTCCTAGTTCCATTGAGGTTTTCATTGTGTATGACTGTAGAGTTTAAACTATTATTTTGTGTATCGGGCAAAAATGTATTATAGTTTAATGGTGTTGCATCAATGGTTAATGGTATTACTTTTACATAATCTCTTATGTAAGATATCGTACTTATTGCTTGACTTGAGATTGATTGTGGGAAGCTTATAAATGCGGGATGAGACCATTCGGGGTCCCAAACATAATCTGATTGTTCTGTGATAGCGGTATCATCGTTCGAGTTTTGGGGTCTAAAATTTTTTCTTGCTTGTGCAATTAAATCAATATTGTGTGTGAAATAATCTATTATGAACCATGCCAAAATTTTTTGTAGATCGTGTTTTGTATGTTGTGAAACGTCATCTTTCGTGAAATTTTCTTTAATGATGTTTAAATAACTAGAGAGTAGTGTGATTTCATGTCGTACTTTCAAATGTTTAGATGTTTCTGTCGGTGAGACATTTGTTATTGGGATTTCGTTTTCTAATATCGAAATATAACTATATATTATTGCGAAAACTTCATTGGTGAATATGGAGTTTGCTCTTTGTGAGTTATGATATTGGATGCTTTTTATATATTCTGAAAAAACTTTTGAAAATTCTAAATCAAGATCGTCTGTTTGAATTGTATATATTCTATTATTATGGTTTGGTGAGGTGAATTCTATGGAGTAGATTCCATACTGTTGTGTTATGTTGCATATATCTTTTAAGTAGTGGTCTATGATTTGTCTTTTGATTTTTACATCTGGGAATTCTGTTTTACATGGACTGATTCCGGGTTCAAATAAATTTAATAGTAAATTTTTGCAAAATATATGCTGTCCTCTATCAGTGGTTGCATCTACTATAAAGGGAAAGATTTCATCATCATCTGGACTTTCTTCACCTGGGGTGTGCGTTGAGCTCATTTTTTCGTTCGATGACTGTTAATATGTAATTATTAATGTGTCGAATTGGTTGATTCCAATTGTATAAATGTACTGGTTTGTGTTTATACTGCTTTTTTATTCTTCTTTTTCCTCTTTTTGATGAATTTGAAGTTGTTTCTGAGTCAGAGAAATATAATTGATCGTGAAGTGGGCAATTTTTATCTATTGATTCTTTTAGTTTGTAAAGTTCGTCTAAACTGTTGGTTTCTGATTCTGAAAATGCGTTTCGATTTTTTGAAAATCTTTTTCGTGTTATTTGTCTTTGTTTCGTTATTATTTTCCTTTTTAGTGTTTGTCGTTTTGTTCGAATGTATCCAACTGTTTGTGTATGAGGTGTGATTACAAGGTCGTATTTTTTGTTATCTATTTCACAATTGTGTAAAACGATTGTTTGTTTATTTCCTAGGTTTTTAAATGACATAAGGTTTAGGATGACGGATGCAAAAGGTTGTTAAATGGTTTCTATTTTCTTAAACTGTTAGTTCTTACGATTTTTTGGTTAGCTTAACCTGGGTCTGTTTGTTCAGGGTTGGAGAGAAAAGTATATCGATTCCGAAGAATGATTTTTTACTTTCTCGTGGCTAGTATAAGTTAAGGTGTTAACTTACTTAATCTTACTTAGGGGTAGTGATTGTGTTCAAGGGTTGGAGAATAGTAAATCGATCCACAAGGTTCAGGTATAATTAGAACGCGAGTAGTTCGTTAGATACTATTTTAAACTTACTAAGTCTAAGATTTATCCTGGGTCTGGTAAGAGGGGGGGTCAAGTGAAGGATGAATAACCGGAGTTCTTCACTGTTTATCTTAATTTGAATGATTAGTTTTGTTTAAAAATTTCTATTAGTCTTAGGTCTTTAGAAAGGGTTGGGTAGTGAATCGACGTTTGAGGTCGTTAGACACTAATTAAGTGGGTGGGGGAGAACAAAGTTGTTCTGTTTGATCCAAGGATAAGCCTTGATGATCAAATTTGAAATTTAATTAAGTAGAAAATGATTTAAGATCCAAGGATAAGCCTTGATGATCTGGTTTTAAAATTAAGTGAATTTAAGTTTTAATAAAATTTTAAATGTGTGTAAAGGAAAGATTTAGTGTTTTGATGATATTAGTGGGTTTATGATTGCTGTTATGTTTTAGGTGATGGAGCTGGAACAACAGAATGATTTATGATTACTAACCATTTATTGTCATGCTACTAATTTTTATTTTTTATTTTTCAATAAATATTTTTCAAACATGTTTTGTATATTACTGCAGAGTTTTAGGAAAACGATCTTAGATCTTTTTATCAATCGTTATTGTATATTAATAATTTTGTTTAGCGCCTGAAATGATTTTGAAGATTAACTTCAAGGTTTTATGTTTGCAAATGAAAATCTAAATTCATTGCCAGTAGTATTCTAAATATAAAAGTTTGTTCTGGTTTTTGCCTAACTATCATGTAGCTATATGGCAAGTTTCTACTTTGTCGTATGTCGTCTCTGGTTCGAGGTCTTCTTCCAATTCCGGGTAGTTCTGTTATGGTTCGGAATATTGGCTCTGATCTATTGAGTCGTAGAGACATTTCGATTAAATTATTGTCGTATAACATTTTTTAAATGTTTTTGTCTAAATTCTAATCTATTTTGGTTAATTCTAAGCTATTAAGGTCTTGTTCGAGACTTATGGTCGCACCAGATGAGTTAAGTTCGAGTTGGTTAACTCATAGAGTAATTTCGGATAGGGTACACCGTCTGCTCGTCACGCTATCTTATTTTCGGCCGGATAGATTCGTGCAACTTCTTAGTCTAATACCGATCCTAATCTTACTCTTATACTATCTAGTCTCAGGTTGTTTAACTAGTCTCTGCTAGGCTCAATAGATCTAGGGTATACTGGTTTATTGCGGCTGCTGAAGTGCTCGGGAGAGTCCAACTAATTTCTAAGTTAAATTCAAATCTCTCTGGTGCTGAAATTACAAGTAACTTCAGCACTTACAAATAAGTGGGTTGTTAGTTAGATGGATCATGATTGGTTAATATTAAATACTTTACATTGGTAAAATATCTAATTTATCCAATCATAAAATGTAGTTTAGATCAGGTTCCAGCATTTATAGTAAATATTTGAAAAAAATTTTGTATTTAAATTCGGGTATGATTTTCAGTTGCGACATTTATACGAAAATTATAAGATTATACTTTCAGCTTTTTTAGTCAACCATTAATTTTGTCAAAAGTATCAGTACAGTTGCTGGCAAAACTGCGACAAAGTGAGACGATTACAAAGCTCAGGGTATATAATTAAAAAAGGGTATATACTCTTTTCAATTTTGTGATAATCTGTAGATAATATGTATATAATCTAAATAATTGTAGATAATATGTATAAAACCTGTACACGATCTGTATATAGCATGCATGAAATTTGAAACTTGATACAAAGTTTTTTAAAGTAACTTGGTATTGATTATATATTGCAGTTACACAGTGCAAAATTTTCCAAAGTAACGGTACGAAAGTAACGGAATATTTGTTCTCGGGGTGGTTTTTTTTCAGACAAATTTCGACTTTTTAACTAGCCATGTTTGACAAATTTTTAAAATATCATTCAAAAAGTTTTATTGTCTTGAGCTTAAATTTAGAAAGATAATTTTTATCTGTGATCAATTTTCGGAAAGTTATGGGGGTTTGAAAACTGCCATTTTGGCCAATTCGGGACAATTAACGCGCGATATTTTTGCGCTATTTACGCGTAAGCGGAGATTTAATCCGTCTTAGAAATCGTTCCAAATCTGATAAGGGAAGCTTATTTGCCATAATTGATTTGTTACTGGGAGCGAAATCTATCACTTTGTTCTTTATGTGGCGTGTGTGGGGATGATTTTTACAAAAATCTCAAAGTAAAAAAAAATTCAGTTTGTTTTTTTCAATAAATTTTTTCATGTTATTACTGCTCCATAGACCTTAAAAGCTAATAGGAGCTTTTAAGGCTTTGCCGTGATACCAGCAGTGTTGCTAAAATTACCTAATTGAAATTTAACAATGAAAAAGGACAACAAACCTGAAATCTGTGTTTTTTTTTCTGTAGACAATCATTTTTTATCCAATTTTGTCAAGAATTGTGCCAGAGGCGTCCAAGGTTCCGAGCAGCTGACTAAGAAGTGTGTGAAAGTCAACAAAAGCTCCGAAAGGCTTCCTTGATTCCAATTAGATATCCCAGAAAATTGGAGAGTTCCAAATACTCCACAAAAAAGTTCGGGTGTCGAGAAAAAATCATCAACAAGACAATGCTAAGAAGGTCTCTACAAATACACCATCTCCTTGCGTGCGATACCTGTACAAAGGCCTCTACAAACACTCAGCTGGGTCGGAGTTTTTGACGCCTCAGAGATAACTGCTCGGACTTTTCGACGCCTCTGCTCAGTTTCTGAGTTACCTGCTCGGAAGTTTCGACGCTTGTGACACATTTTTGAGAGACCTGGTTGAAAATTTTGTTGCTTCTGTAAAATTACTGAGCCAATTGGTGTCAGAAGCAGCGAGCAATAGTCTCGAAATAAATACAGAGGCAAAAAATATATTCGATCTGATGTTTCATAAATGTGTCAGAAGCGTCGAACTCAGAAATTGGGCAGATGCGTCGAACGTTCCAAGCAGTTATCTCAGAGGCACCAAAAACGCCGATCAAGGTGAGTATTTTTAGACACCGTCATACAGTTTTTGCGCGCAAGCAGATGATGTATTTGTAGAGATTTTCGTAGCATTATCTTGTTGATGACTTTTTCTCGACACTCGAAACTTTTTGGGGAGTTTTCGGAATCTACAAAACGGTGAACGCCTCTTCAAATCGTGTATGAGACAGAAAACCGAAAACTTATTCATGTTCTAAATTGTTGAGTTGTTGCTATGAACTCTTATATAGATTTTTAGATGTCAAAACCGTAGCCCCCATTTTTCTCGATACCAAAATCTGCCCACAAAACTTTTGTTTTTTTTGGAAAAAAATCCGGCCCCATAATTTTTAATGAAGTTATCCTAACAACGTGTATGTAAATTCAACGCCGTATTAAACAATTTTGATTTTTTTGAAGTTTTTCAAAGTTTTGCAAATAACTCAAGGAGGCGCCTAGTTTCAGAGTCATTTATTTTAATCGAAAGTTGAGTTTTCAGCCCAAACTTTTGAATTTTTGGGGCAAAGAAGCGACAAAACCCGCAAACTGTCAAAACGTATCAGGTTACTGGTGGAGTTTAAAGCATTGGACGAAAATATAACAAAAAGTTTTTTGTTATATTTTTTGTTTGTTATAAAAGTTATTTTCTGAAAATTGTTGGAAAAAAATCGAACGTTTTTGAAAACTCACTGAAAACGCAATCGTTTTTCTTTAAATGTGGAGAAACTAGCTAAACTAATTCAATTGATTCAAAGTAGCCGTTGGCAAGCTCCGCGGCTCATTATCAAGACTGTTATTTTGATTTTTGCTGAAACCTTGTTTCTTCAGATGTTGCGGCAGGTCAGGTCGCGGTGTGATTGATTCCATGCTTCAGAACTTAATTTTAACTATTAATGTTCATGCTAGCAGCTAGCTTGCTGCACCACGCTTAGAAATATCATATTTATTGCCATTCAAAGATTAAAGTACGACTCTAACGCAGTTAACAACCGTAGGACTTGTCATTATCAATTTAATCATCATCTGTCAAACCGATACGACATTGTTATGTGGCACGTCGTTTTTTTTTAAATTCTTATGAATAAACCTGTAGTAATTATTTGAACGCACTAACGCCTTAAGAAGAATCGTACAAACAATAAAAAAAAATCATGCAATCACTTACTGTAAACGCGAAGGCACTGAATATATTAAGTTGAAAGAGCCGGGTATATAAATTGTCAAAGTAGTAACAAAATTGATATCTAGAAGGAAGCAAACCTTCTGTGAGTTAGGGCAAAAATATTTCAACTACGCAAAGGTCACTCACTAGAACTAAAAATTTACTATTTTTCTTTGGCGTTGTAGCAACAGTGTAATATCGAGGGTTGATGAATGCCAGAAAAATAATGAAAAGGAAGTTTCCGAAGTTCACAGCCAAATATCTGAGAGCTTAGAAGGGCCAGTTATGAAAAAAAAATGCAATAATTGAATCGTGCAGAACGTTTCTTGAAAATGCATTAGCTAGGAATGACAAACTAGTGAGACTAACTAATAAAAAAATTGTTACTGGATTTGGCTGCATGGTGGGATAAAGTTAGTAAAGTAAACGTTCATGCCGCAATAGATTCAGTGTCATTAAAACTAGTCATTCAAAAGCTTAATCATAACCGACAAATTTCGGGTTGAGTAAGCAAAGATTCATAAAATCAATGAACCCCAGTGAGCGCCGCAATAAACTGCTTCCAGCTTTTGAAAGCGATTTTGGCCAGCCACAAAACATGGTTTCGACTCACAATGACAAGTTGTCAAGATTTCAGCAACTCAGAGTTTTGAGAACTTGATTAGTTTCTCGATTACTAGCTCCAGTCTGATGACTGTGTTTAGGTCTTTTCACTATGAAGAATATCTGAAAAGCATCTTTTTATTAAACCAAGCCCTACAAAAAAATCACCAAGCATGAGAAAATCATGGTCGCTTCTGTGGTGAAACTTGATCAGTCCGGCCCGAACTTAAATGACTTTGACTATTGATTATAGGTTAAAACAGAGTCCCATGAGCAAAAAAAAGCATGCATGAAAAGCCCAAAATCAAAGAGCAAGCCAAAACTAAAGCCTTAACGAGAGTTTTTAGCTCGACAGCTACAGTTGAAAAAATGTTTTGAGCATACATTTTGTATCTTTTGCAACGCAAGATTGCCTTGTGAAAATACTGTGTGAACCCCACACAATGTGCAGAAAGCAATGTGGAAAACAATTGTACTTCTTCTGCTTACAAGGAAACCACACCATCCGGCAGTGTCTTCGAGCATAGATATGCAACAGACCAGGATACAGTAGCACCCATGGTGCGCTTCTCCATGGTGCTGAATGTGTTTATCCTAGTCGAAATTCAAAACAACGCCCAGCCACGCAAACCCTAACACTGGTCAAACACGAACTAATGCAGGCACGGATAGAACACAAATGCTGATAGAACAAACCTTTAAGCAAGAACTTACCAAACGCAAATTCAAACCATGCAAACACCAATTCCGCTTCATAACAATCGGAATCAACCATCATAGTATCGAAAAGGATACTGCCAATAATCAAACTACGAATTTCCAAGATTTCCACTGTGCTGGTTATTTAACTTTGTGTGAACCCATTCTCTATAGTATACCTTTTGATCTCACCGTGAATGTTGTTAGAACTAACAGAATGTTGTTAGAAGTGAACAGTTTCAGATGAAGGCATCTTCTAATTTCGATGAAGTCGAAAAAACCGCTTTTGTCAAGGATGAACTTAAAGTCGGTACCGATACCGTTAAAATCCCTGCCTTACAGAGCAGCTATCCGTAGCTTCCTTCCATCAAACCAAGTGTGTATAGTTCGTCGATGTACACTTAATGATTGGTCAAGACTCTTTCCGTTTCATTAGGCCTGAGGAGTATTTATGAGTAAGGCTTATCCAAAACCTTCGCTGGTCGCTGTCCGCCTTCCAATAAGCTGGCCCAATGCCAATTTCTACCGATTTCCCTCCACTTTATTTCACTTTTGCACGTGAAATAATAGTAGAACCCGACCTACTAAAAATGTTTTCCTCCATTTTCGTCAAGATTAAAATGCCGCATCGGCTGAATTTGCACAAGTAGGGGAGTCTTTTTCACCAAATATATGCCTGGTGTACTAGT
This sequence comes from Symsagittifera roscoffensis, assembly GCF_963678635.1. Classification (NCBI taxonomy): domain Eukaryota; kingdom Metazoa; phylum Xenacoelomorpha; order Acoela; family Convolutidae; genus Symsagittifera; species Symsagittifera roscoffensis. Next base: position 52,548,094 of record NC_087067.1, on the reverse strand, counting down.
GTACAACACATTGACTGCAGAATCTTCCGAAGAGAGAAAACGAAGGAAAGGCTGGTCCTCTGGCAGCACTCTGACTTGTTGAAACAGTCTGCGGAAGACTCTGCAGTCGATGTGCTTGTACACTAGTACACCAGGCATATCTTTGGTGGAAAAGGTTCCCCTACTTGTGCAATTTCTGCATTGCAATGTTCTGCAATAGATAATCATGAAACATTACCTGATGCAACGTCAACATTCCATGAGAAGTTCTATATGGATGAATACTTAGACTCGATGGAGATTCGGGTGTTGCGTTTTAATTCAGTCAAGACTCGACTACTTTGTTAGCACTAAGCAAGTTCAAGTTAACCAAGTTTGTAAGCAATCTAACAATCATTAATAATCTGTTAATTCCGCCCAAAAAAATCATTTTCCTCTAAATTGTGGAGATAAGTCCTGACACGTTCATGGTCTGAATTGAGACCGTTTTGACAACACTTTGGTCGTAAGCCGTGGAGTCCATATTGAATTTATGTTGCGGTAACATAGCGAACGATCCCAAGTTGCGTGTCTTCCATTTTGACCCCAAAGGTCTCGTAGCGTTCTAAACTGTAAGAGAGCAATTTTTGTTCAAAGCAATCTGGCGCATTCATGACAAGCAATGGGTTGATGAGCTAACTCTTGATATCAATACAAAAATTCTTGCGTGGCATTCTGGTTTACCATCTCTCTGAAAAATGGAAAAATAAAGTAGTTACTTCACTGCCCCCGTTAAAGGAGCCGCAATACACACAGTTCAGTTTGAAGACAGCTCAGAAGAAACTATTTGTGCCGTAGCTTTTCTCCGTGCCCGTGTGAAAACTTCACCTGCAACACAAGTTTCCTTCATCTTAAGGAAACCGAGAGTTGCGCATATGAAAGCGTTTCCATGCCGTAGCTTGAGCTACAAGATGCGTTACTCGCTACCCGCTTGCAGGAAGATATCCTCAAAGCTCTTCCTCAGTCGAATACGTTCATATGGACTGATAGCACCACTGTACTTCAGTGGCTGGAATCGGATAGTAAGCAACTCACTTTCGTGGCAATTCCGATTGGAGAAATTCTGGATTGTACGACCGTGGACCAATGGTTTCACGTCTTGAGTGAGGAAAACACTGCCAATACGGGAACCAGAGGAATCTAAGCGGAGTCCTTAGAACGAGTAGCTGGGTGAATGGGCCAAATTTGTTGAAAAACAGCGAGTGGCTTCTCAAGCCTAGCATTGAAGTACTGAAAAAGATCCGTTGGCTGGTCCCGCGTGTGACCATAATGAAGATTTAGAGCATGTCTTTAATTTTGCAAACGTAGTACAAAAAAAAACATTTTAACTACATGGGAAAAATTCAGCTCCATTTGTAGACTCCAGTAAGTGGTTGCCTTTATGCTCAGACTGAGTCCAAAACACCGGCACTGCCGCACTCAAGTCAAGGAAATAACCGATCCGGCTGAATTAGAAACCGCCAATCAAAAACGTTTAGAAAATCTGCGAGCTGTATTCCACTTGAAGTTTGCGATATTGAATATTCGCTCTTTGTAAAAGTCCATTGAAGTCAACTGCCTTACCTGTAGAAAGCGCAAAGACAAAACTGTCACACCTATTATAGCAGAGCTTCCAGTGGGAAGCAGAATGATTAAACTGTCGCACACATGATGGCAAAGTCTCCCATCGCTAATTGTGGAGTGATTTTTTTGGACTCTTATAGGTCTCAATCATGAGGAAGTCTGAGAAGCGATGGTTATTCCTTTTCACATGTATGAGCATAAGTGCCATTCATATTGAGAATGTCTCAACCATTGACACAAGTTTTTGTGTATTTGGAATCGAAAGATTCGTTGCCCGCCGCCGTACTCCATCAATCATTTGGTCCAATAACGGCACCAAATTTATGGCAACAGAGAAAAAACTCTTAATGTGTATTCAATTGTTGAACGCACAAGCAACCATCGAGCTGGAGAAAAAGGGAAATAATTGGAAATCTAACCCCTCGACTTCCCCGCATCACCGTGTTTCATGGGAACGACTCGTTCGTTGCTATAACAGAAAATTCTGCGCAATAAATCGAAATAGGGGACTCACTACTGAAGTACTTCAAACGTCTTTTTATCTCTTAGAAGAACCACTGAACGCTTGCTCTATAACAGCAGTAGGATGTTTTGAGGTGATAACTCCTAATAACTATTTGTTAGGCCGAAATAGTACTAGTGCCCCTTCTCTCTCTTTTCAGGAGCACTTCGACTATCGAAAGCAAAATAAACGAGCCCAAAGCTACGTCAACACAATTGGGAGTCGTTGAATTGGGATTATGTGCCAGCCCTGAATAAACGCAGTGAGTGGCACTCTGATAATAACGTAATTTTGAAAACAGGGGACTTAGTGTGGATTGTTGACAAACGCAGCCCAAGGAGACACTACGTTTGGCTTGTTTTAAAACCCTTAATTACGGAGAAGATAATATCGCCCGATCCGCCGCAATCACGACGCGCTCCGGAGAACTAACTCGAACGGCCGTAAAAATCGCACCCATTTTCTTTTGGGGGGGGGGGGCTGAGGATGTTCGCGCTCAAACTAATGACGTCACATGGCGTGAAAGTTAGCTAAAATTAGATTTTCTAAGACAGAAAAAAGGCCTTGAAATGACTGGTTTGTTCTATTAAGGTCAGTTTGCCGTCGGAAATATTTTCAGAATTTTGAGATTGTTGAGAACGTTTTGATTTCATGTTATCTAGAAAATTATTACGTTATTTTTTCAGATGTTTCTTATTTATTGTTCATCTGTTTGAGATTAGCAATAATTCAAAGATGTTGAAGCAAGTTTTTTAGCCTGATTCCGAGTCTTACTGGAACGAAAGGAAAGTGCACCACATTGTGTCTGCCTACGCTTCGTTCAACCTCCTGCACGCTTATGTACTTAACATGCTTCTTGCTAAATTTACAACTACGTCTAATGCGTTGCTATAACGCGTAGCTATCTCCTGTCCCAAAAAATGACTTCAGTCGTCCTGTCAAAGCTTCGTCTTTTCATGTCTTTACAATTCTCGGAAAGATTTTCCAGCTGCACAAGCATCTCCGTTTGGACATGGCTATCCAGCTCTTGCGACTCCATGTTTCGCCATGTTCACTGCTTGTATTGATTGGGCTTTTTTTGAACTTGACTTGTAGCTTCTATGTTTCCCAGTTACACTGGCAGTCTTCGCAGCCGTTACACTTGGAGCCTTTGGAAACGGTCTCCAACTGGTACATTTGGACTAAACCAGCGCGGAATTGCCTTCCCCCTTTTTTGTCCAGTGCGTGTAGGTTTAAGTGTCTCTTGGTTCAAGTGTGGCTGGCACATGAAAGCCATTTTAGCTTGAGTGAGTTTGCAGCTGTGTTGTTGATGGTGAAAATCAGTTCAAAATAGAATCAGTGTATTGTTTGACGCGTGAGAAGCAGAGATGAAGAGTAGGCAGGAAAAAAAAAGAGAGAGAGAGAGAGAGAGAGAGAGGGAGAGAGAGAGAGAGAGAGAGAGAGAGAGAAGTTGTGTCGCGTGCTTGAGTCCCAATGTGAAAAAAAACAGGCTAGATTTTTAGAGGTCTCTATAGCTTTCAAAATTGTATCATCCTTAGTCAAACTCTCACGCACCGACATCATTATTGTTCCGACTTCAGAAGAAAGTGACGGATTATTTGTGCTCGTGTGGTTTTTTCAGACAAATTTAGACTTTTTTTAACAAGCCGTTTTTTAAAATATTATCTGAAAGGTTTTGTTGTCCTGAGCTCAAATTTAAAAAAAAAACAATTAAACTTGTGATCAGTTTTTGTAAAGTTTTGGGGATTTAAAGATAGCCATTTTGGGCAAATTAGGACAATTAACGCGCGATATGTTTCGCGCTATTAACGCGTAAGCGGAAATTGGTTGAATCAGACTATTCGTCATTATTGCTATGTTACTAGGGGCGAAAAATACCACTTTGTATTTTGGGTTCCGTGACCTTCTGCCCGATTTCAATTTACCCTATGCCCTAAGATTAGTATAGGTTAAAATGGCATAGAAAAGTTGGAATCGGGCAGATTGTCATGGAACCTAAAATACAAAGTGATATATTTCACCCCTAATCTGCCCTATGACAATTTACACTATGCCAATTTACCCTATGTTTTTATAAATAATTCAAGTGACCAGAGAGAACTCAGCTGACTATCTCGGTTTAAGGTCAACGGTGGGCGCGCTACGGCTCACCGGCTCTAGTTGGGCGCACTAAGGTCACCGGTTCTAGTTTTCGTATAGAGTCCTACCCTCTGTAGGCAAGCTCGAAACACGTTGGCGCGACTGCGGCGATCACTTTTTTGCTGTTATAAATCCGTCTTTTTTGAGGCGTCCAGTAGATTGGCGTAGGATAGATTGGTATATAGGTCAAAATGGCACGGCTAATTGGTATAGGATAATATGGAATAGAAAGATTGTCGTGCTACCGTATTTTATATCGTTTGTTTTAGAAAAAATCTCAAATTTAAAAAATCCATTTTCTTTGTGAAAAATTCATCAATTGTTGTGAGGCAAAAATTGCGTCATAGAACTTATTTCAGCCTGATACGAGCTTTCAGTCATGCTACTATTTTTATTCCAACTTTCGAAGAAAAGGGAATATTTTAGCTTGGTGTGGTTTATTTTATTCAGTCAATTTTGGGCAATCGAAATAATAGTTTTTAACAGAAACTTTTTATGCCCCAATGAAAATACCGACTCTCTAAAATAAAATTTAAAAAAAATTCCAATTATTTTTTGTAAATTTTTGGGAGTTTGAAAATTGCCAACTTGGCTATGCTCTGAACTAATTTATGCGCAATTGGAAGATTTTATCCATAATCCTGAAAGCGTAACGCGAAATAATTATGCTTGGCGAATTATCCCGCTAAACAAACACGTTCCATATTGAATTGAGGCTATCTAGCCGGTCGTAAAAATTTTGTATGACTCAGATTTTTGCACTTGATTTTTTATATTGCTCAAAATATATAGTTATGTTTGGATATTTTTTCCCAAAAATTTGAATATAGATTGAAGGGCAATCGGAACATTCAGAACTTTGCCCTGATATACGAGCAGTCTTGTAAAATAATGATTAATAGCTGAGGTTCTGTCCCTCAGTGTTCCTATTTTTGAATCCGAATTGAACTTGCGACAAATTGAAATCATCGATAATAAGTTTGCTCCAAAATTGCTGTAGGATCAGCTAACTTGGGAGTATTGAAATTTAAATGCAAAAGTACCGCTTGTTCGTTTGTTTCTGGTTTCTTTGAACTGCTTTCTTACCATCTAAGCCTTCAATCATAACAACCCATTGAGCTGTCATGTTAATATTTCAGCTGGTATAATTCCACCGCTTCCAGCGACAGACGCAGAAAAAAATTAGCGGGCAAAAATTCAGGAAAATTTGTTTACGGTGGGGTTATACCGGTTAAAATATTTACATGACAGCTCAATGTGTTGACATAATTATAGGCTTAGATGGTAAGAAAGCAGTTCAAAGAAACCAGAAACAAATAAAAATGCGGTACTTTTGCAATTAAATTCTAATACTGCCAAAATAGCTGCAGATCTTGCAGAAATTTTTCAGCCAACTTTTGTCGCTGACATCCAGTTGTTGTTTGTCACTGATTCGGATTCGTAAATAGGAAGACTGAGTCGTATAACCTTTCATTCGGATAACTGAGAATCGTGTACCAAAGTATGACAGCCACTGTCAACAATTTTTTAAATACATCCCAGTTATAACTTGATGAAGAATCTAGGAAGAGGAATACTTTGGTCAAATTCTTCAGAATAAAACAGTTTTAGCGAGAGTAAAAAATTGTTTCACTATTACCGCGCTGTCCGCAAATTGCGCGTGCTTGAGGTGGGTCCCACGCTTCTTCTGTCAGATACTCGGGACCCTTCTCGAAGGTTTCGCTCTGATGGCCGGTGCAATGTTCTCCTCCATACAGAGGACGAGTGCAGTTTCTATCGTGACTCCTAAATATGAAAACTCACTATTTAGTTTCCATACTTATCATGTGGGAAATTGTTTCATACAAAACACTGGCAATGTTTATAAGTTCGGCTTAGTTAGCAGATGTTAAAACTTCCGAATAAATTTTAGAACATTGCGATGGCGCCAGGCGCGAATTTAGGAATTTCTCAAGGGGGTGGGCGGATTTTCAAAAAAAAATTGTCGACCAATTTGATTTTTTGAGCTCTCGCAAATCACTATAATGACCCAAATTTGACGAAGTTATCTGCGCCGCAGGCAAATTTTTGAAAAAAAGCCGAAAATGGCGTTTTTAGGCACTTTGGAAAACTTCGACTAAAAAATCGCGTTTTTTTCGGCGCACGCTCCCCCCTCAAAATTAGTATAGATTGGCGCCAAAGGCGCCTTTAGAAAATTTCAAAGTATCTCAGCTAAAAATGGATATCTCAAAGTAGTACAAAGGGAGGACCCTTTGGGTAGGCAGCGGGTCGAATTCCTGAGGAAAATAGCGTCCGCCCCCGCCCCCCCCCCTAATTCCGCTACTGGATGGCGCTCATGCTTGTGGGACGCCAAAAAGTTATCTATTGAAAAAAAAAATTTTTCTGTGTAGTTTTATTGGCAATTTCTCGAAAAGATTGGAATGTTCCCGAAGTCAAAGTTTTTGCTAGATTTGACTTTTTGTATATTCCGTTTTTTTGCATGTAATTCAGTTTTGTGGAAAAGTTGAAAATGCTTTTTGGAACTTTTTTGTCGGTTTTTGATCAAAAATTTACAAGCGTTTTGATCTAACTTTTTAGGCACCATTTTAAGAAAAAATTTAACAATTTAACAAACCAATATTGAACCGAGTTTCTTAGAAGGTTATTTGAAGGTTATAGAAGCTTTGAGAAGAAAATTTTAAAAATTTTGCCTGTGATCATTTTTGTTAAAGCTCTGTTGTTTTGGAAAATGCTGTTTTGGCTATTTTGGAACAACCAACAAGTGATATATTTTGTTCTGTGAAGGCGTGACAGAACAAAATATATCGCTTGTTGGTTGTTCCAAAATAGCAGTTCAATTTGGAAACTCAGTTCAATAGTGGTTATGAGTTAGGACCGAAGTTGGTTAACTCATAGAGTAATTTCGGATAGGGTACACCGTCTGCTCGTCACGCTATCTTATTTTCGGCCGGATAGATTCGTGCAACTTCTTAGTCTAATACCGATCCTAATCTTACTCTTATACTATCTAGTCTCAGGTTGTTTAACTAGTCTCTGCTAGGCTCAATAGATCTAGGGTATACTGGTTTATTGCGGCTGCTGAAGTGCTCGGGAGAGTCCAACTAATTTCTAAGTTAAATTCAAATCTCTCTGGTGCTGAAATTACAAGTAACTTCAGCACTTACAAATAAGTGGGTTGTTAGTTAGATGGATCATGATTGGTTAATATTAAATACTTTACATTGGTAAAATATCTAAATTATCCAATCATAAAATGTAGTTTAGATCAGGTTCCACCCATCCGGGTTTTACAGAGTTTTTTAGAATAGTTCTTCTGCAATTCGAAGGATGGATGATGGACGTTGGTGTTTGGCGAACATCTTACTTCTTATGTTTCCTTTTTGTTAAAGAAGTTCCAGGAAGCTGGAGTTAGAGACATAAGACGTTGTGTCTTCTAGTGACAACGACTAAGTCTTCGCAACAAACTCAAATCTGATTTCAGAATGGTTGGCTATGTCAGGTTTTTCTGTTCTGCGTGGAGAACTTCTTTTGTGTCTGATCTAGTTTGGGAATGGCGTGGAGATTGTGCGTGGAGGGGATGCCTGGTTACTCGGATCTGTACGTATACTTGAACATCGAGGTGGTCATTGGTCTAGTTCAATGAAGTCCTTTTCTGCGAAGTCAAGTCGTACTCTAAATCCTTTGAGTTGTGATTGTGAGTGGCATATCGATTGTGGTTGGTCATTCTCTCTCGAGTGTAGTGGGGTCGTTTTGTCTTTAGATGTTCGTCCTTGGTGTTGTATTCTGATCTATGTATTGCATAATGTAATTTACATTTTATAAAACATTTATTAGTTTAATATTTTTTAATTATGATTTTAGTTAGTTGTTTTCACAAAAGCTTTTTTATTTTAGTTCGGTTATTTTGAAGAGTTACTCACACTTGAGTAGCTCTTATTAAAAATAGAGGTGTGGTCACAAAGCGTGGATGTAGCGCGGTGGGTTAGGCCGGCTATAGAGCATGCTCAGGACGTCCTTCCTGGTGGGTTAGGCCAGGAATGGGAGTATGATTTCATGCGGTTTTTGTGAGGGGTCCTGTTATGTGACAACGTTTTATGTTGGGTTTGTTGTGGTTTTTCTTATGTCTTGTTGGTTATGTCCTTTTTCCAAAAAGCAAATTGTTCGTGGTATGGGTTTGTCTTTCGACTTTTTTGTGTTTTATTATTTCTTTCTTAGACTTTATAATAGTCTTCAAAAGAATAAATTATCCAGTTTTAAACTGGGTTAATCCGGTTTGGGTACCGTTGGTTTCCTTTTCTTAGTCATGCTGTTATTCTATGATTTGTGGTATTTAGTAAGCTGCGTTGGTTAGTTTTGTTTAATATATGATTCCTTTCCAACCGGGTTAAAGGAAAGTTTGAAACATGTTATTATATGTTAGAGTTGTTGAGTGTGAAAACTTGAAACTGAAATTCATTATTTTAAACAATTCTTCGTGGGCGAGCTGTGCGAGTGTGGATATAATTTCTGTGCGAATGAATGAAAATATCAAAAGGTTAGTACTGCATTTGCATTTTATTAATTTACTGCATAGAATTTGGAAATTTACTGCTAGTTATGGGGGAATTTTAAGTTACAAATTTTCATCATAATTAGATTTACTGCTTGTGGGAAAAATTTTAGAAATGAATTTACTGCATTGGTATTAAATTTATAAATTTATAAGTGTAAGAGATTAATAGAATTTTTGAAATCTGTTTGATGAAATTTGCGATTTTTATTTGTCTTTTGTGGTTTTTGTAGGTGATTGTCGGATGAAGGCTAAAAATCTAAAAAAAACATGGATAAAGTATGGTGAGTTTTTTAATATTTCAATTAGTTAGTTATATTCTTTTAATTCATACTTACCTGTTAGTCGTCGGGGAAAAAACCGTGGGGGAAGATGTCGTGAATTAGTTCTGAAGTTGTTAGTAGTTTAGCTAAGATGCGGATGATATTTTTAGTCTGAAGCAGTGGCCAAAGCAATTGGAGTGCCTTGATAGTGGTTAGTTCTTCAGTGCCAACTGCAAACTCATAAGGTGTGTTTTGGATTAGATTATATAATTTGTGATTGAATTTAGTGTTGTGGATGAATTCTAAAATTGGGATTTCTATAGGTTGTACAAACTCGTGCGGGATAAGGAAGGGTCGGGATTCTTCGGCGTTGAAGGTCTTGGTGATTGGACAGAAGATGTACATTTGGGTTATGGGATCATAATTACGAAGAATACCATGAAGGTTAGTATCTTTAATGCAATATGTGAAATTTAGGAAAAATGGTGAAGTGTATTTGGAATTAATGAATTGAAAACGATGGTGTGGTTGTCTAGAGGGTGTGTGTAGGTCAAAGAAATTTTGGATGAAGCGATAATAACTATATGTGTGGGTTTGTTTAGTGCGCAACATAATATCGTGTGAGCAGTGTAAATCTCTTTCGTGTGGTGCAAGGAAATGAAAGGTTAGTGAAAATATTTGGAAGCGTTCTTTAAAACTTTCGTATGCTTGTGTGTCTGTTAGTGCTTCTGAAATAATGTGATCAAACTTTCGGTCGAAGATGTTTAGTGTAAATATATATGGTGTCTTGATGAAAAATTTCTCGGTAATTTGTGGATTAGCGAAGCGATCGTCGTCTAAGAATTGATCTTGGTTAGCTCTGATGATGTTGTGATCATAGTATTCGAGTGTATATTCGTTAGCTCTAGGTGCAGTGTGTGTTTTTAGTGATTTTTTATATCCAACGTAAGTAAATTGTCTAGGTGTTAGTGGTGTAGTGAGTCGATATAGCATGTCCGTATTTCGCTCTATATCGATGTGAGTGTTAGATAAAGGTAAGCAAAGAGGGTTAGTAAAATGATAATATGAGGTCCAAGAGAGAGTGGGCATTAAAACGTATTCATCTACAAAGTTGCGTGTTTCGTTAGTGTCGTGGGGGGTGTTTAAGGTGTATTGTGGGAATGAGGGTAAGGTGATGGCTAAAAATTCTTTTGTGTTAGTATGCTTGGGGTGGTTGATGTATTCACGGGCTGTTCCTGGTTTTGTTGGGAAAGGATGGTTGGGGAACTTTCTTTTAAAAGTGCGGTAAGCTCTATTAGTGTTGAGTGAAGATTCAGTTGATGTGGATGATGGTGCTAATGATTCAGTATAATTTGAAGAGGGTGTAGGGGTAGGGGGGTTGGATGAATTTATAGTGGAGGATATTTGGTTTATGGTTGGGGTATTAAGGTGGTAGGGTTGTTGTTGGAGGGTAATAAAATTATCTAGCTCTGGGGAGATTCGGGGGGTGTCTGGAGAATGAGATGATTGGTCAGAATGGTATGAGGAGTAGGTTGGGGTAACTTGGGAAGCATAAGAGGGTGTGGGAGTGATTGGGTCAGGGTTATTGGATAATAAGGGTTGAAAAGGGGGTTGAGAAAAATTAGAAGAGTTATGAAAATTATTGGATGGGGATGGTTCTGAGTCGGCAAATTCATCGGGGGTTTCAATATTCGAGTTATTGAGTTGTGAGATGGAATATAAAACTGAGATGTGTGAATTAGTGTCGGAATTCATGCCTGATGTTACATTACTAGATGGAAAATCGGGTGGCGGAAAAGCAAAAAGTGGTATTATTGGGATTGGAGAGGTAAGATTGGTTGGGTGGGAATTTGATCGGTGTAGTGATCCAAGTTGGCGGCTCATCGTGGGCTAAAAAAATGATTATTTTGAGACTGAAAAGCGGTGGTATGGGGTTGTTCAATAATTTGTTCATAAGTATTATCATCTTGTGACTGGTGTGTCATTATATGTTGGATGGGACTTTGTGATGTGGTGAGTCGAAAATTTGGATTATGTGTGATGGCTAAATTTCGAAAATTTCGTGGGACTAGGGATAGTGGATGGTTATTTGGTAGGGCTGGTAATTGTGGTGCCGTTGGCGTTATGTCTACATTGTTATGTTCTTCGTCGTATGTATTTTGTCGTGTTGCTATTTTTGTGTTATATTCTTTTATTTGTGCGTCTAAAAGAATTTTGTTTATAGATGTAGAAAAGATTCCAAAAAATCCTGCAAAGAGTATGCGTGCTACGCTTGCTTGTCTGTTTACTTGTGTGTGTATAGCACATGTGTTGTAGATTCCTTTTAAAAGTGAGAAAAGAAATCCAATAAAGTTAAACATTGCGTATAAAATAGTCAATTTTTCTAAGATGTAGTAGGGCCATCCTAGAAAATCGAGGATCTCATTTTTGAGTGTAACAAAGCTAAAAATGTTAATTGGTGATATATCTTGGGGACGGTATTTTTCACCGTTTAGATATATATAATCTTTAATGTCTTTAAAATATCCGCTATAGTCTTGCGTGTAGATATCGGCAAATCCTGCGGTTTCTGCAAGTTTGCGTAAATTTTGGTCTATTGATTGTCTTTGTATAGTGTCCATTTGTGTTAATAATTCTTGGAATTGTTGTGTTCTAATGTGATGTTGAATATCTGATTTTGAATAGATTCCTATTGATTGTAAGTCTATATTTGGGATTCGAGCAATAGCGCGAATGCTTTCTGGTGAAAATTTTTTGAGTGATTGCATTAATGTGGGATATGGAGTGAGAAGATAATATTTATTTTCATCAGGGTTTAGTTGTACTACATTGTGGCTGTTTTCTGATCCACATGGGACTGCGGTATCCCAGAAATAGGTTCTTCGTGAAAGTGTATCCACGAAATGTACTTTATTCTTATAAAAGATAGGGATTCTTTTATAACATCTTTTATCTTCAAAAACGTATAGTGGTGATATTTTTTTAGTACAAGTATAAAACCATAAGATGTTTCCTTCATAGTCTAAAAAATTTGATCTATTTCCAGATAATAAGTATCCTGCATAGGGTATTTTTAATACTGCTAGTGCAAGTGATTGTAATATTTGTGTTCGTTCTAATTCGCATAGTTGGTGTAGTGTTTCTAATTCGGAGAGTGACATTTCTTGAAAAATTCGGCTAATTGTATAATCTAGTTTCATATCTAAATGAATATCATAGTGGATATTACCGAAATATGTAGTATTCATTAGTGATAATTTTTGTAAGCGTGTGCTTCTGGTGTCATGGGGTTTTAGATGTCCACCAGGTTGTCCGTTGCTTTTTTCAAAATTAACTGGTATATAGGATGTTCCTTCGTTTAGAGGATGACCTGTGGCATATGGGTCGATTTTTACTTTTCCAGTGGTCATGTCGAATCCTTTTTCGTATTCAACTAATATTTCGGAGTATTGTGTTTTGTGAAGTGGGTTTCTGTATTTACATGCAAGTTCTGTTTCTTGATATATTTGAAAACGTGTCAATTTATTTTCTATATTGTCTATGTTTCTAAAATTAGAACTTAGTTTTCGTGATGGATGGACTTGTTCATATGGAATTGATTGTATAAAATATTTTTCGTGAAATTTTATCATACGAGCGTGTATTTTTGCTACTTGAAATGTTGTACATGTATCTTCGGGGAACCAAACAATTGTTGCTTGTGTTCTCGTTGTAGGGTCGCAATAACCTTGATCATTTTTACAAGGTAATCGGATTCCTTGATAGATCATTGTATTATCTGATAAATCTCGTGTTAGTTGTATTTTTTCGAGTTGTATTTTCCAATCGAAAAACATTATTTCTTGGTATCCTTTATTTTTTGTGTCTGCTTTGCAGTTTGATGGGTTATTTATACCAATGTGTGGTATCCAATGTTTATCGTGTAGGTCATAGGTTAATCGTCCGTGTGCGCCGTTATATGGGTATTTTTCGTCTAGTTTTATATGTCCTTGGTGTCTTTCAAGTTGTGATTGATGTACAGAGTCTGAAAAAACTTGAAAATTAACTAATTTTCTTTGGGAGTTTTTATTTTGTGTGATGTTTAGTCTAAGTAATAAAAAAATATCGGTTCTACTGAAAATTGTTCGTATCATTTAGACAAGTTGTATAAATCGTACCTGTGGATATAATCAAGGGTTTTGGAAAGTTGGAGGAATAGTTCGAGTATAGTGTAGAAAATTAAAAAAATGTTACAAAAAATGATTAGGATTATTAGAAAAGATTCAAGTATATCAAAAAGAAATATTATAAAGGTTTCAAGTATTGTAAAAAAATGTTTAAGATTTATGAGTATTTGAGTAACTGATTGAGAGAAGAGCATTTAAGAAATGATCTCTTGGTCGAATATTTTTTGCTGTTTGAGGCGATTTTCTAGTGTGGTCGGATTATTTATTAGTTTTTTGACAAGTGGGTTGAGTTCTGTTAAAAATTGTTGGGGGCAATTTTCATGGTGACTGGGAGGTCGTCTTTTTCTTTATTTTTGTTTGTCAAATGATCCGGGGTATGGTGAGATTTTTATACTTTAGGCTAATTAAAATGTTCATTTTGTTACTTTAGGCTAAGTTAACAAATTTGCTTTGGGGGTATTCGTGGTCTGAGTTGGGGAAATATTGTTGATCTTTGGGTTATTAGATAAGGGAGGGGTACGGTATTATGGTGATATTTATTTTAGTTGTCAAGTTGGAGTGGTTTGCTTATTTTTGACCTGGAGGTCGTAAAGTTATAGTTATAGATGTGCCTGGAGTTCTATATGATTCGTCTAATTGGTCTTAGTTTGAGTTAGAGAAAGTGACGGATTGGATGAATCCTATTGGTTTATTTTGAACTAGAATTATTACGTACTTGTCAGCATGTTATTTTGAAAAATGTAAATGAAAAATGTTTTGAAGGTTTCAAGATAGTGAAGTATAATGTTAAAATTACTTTTGAAATTCCACTTTCTTTAAAATTTTAGATTGGGGGATGAATATTTTATAGTTTTTACGTGGTTGATTTCGGAGTCTTGTTGTTTTTCGATTTTCTGATTTGTCGATTTGTTCTTGGGGTATTATTTGTTCGGTCATTTTTCTATTTTTTCTTTGTTTTGGGGATTCTTTATGGTTTTGTGTATTGTTTTTGGTGGCGGTTGGTTTTGTGTTTTGATTTTCGGTGGGGTTATCATTTTGTTCTGTTTTTTTCAGATGTGGTTCATTTTGAATGATTTTTAATCCTGTGAAAGAATATAATTGAGTTAATTCGCGGAGTGCGTATTCTTTTGGGTAATAAGGTAGTAGGTTGTTTCGATGTTGAACGATTTCTTTTTTGTTTGAGTCGGTAATTTTATATGTGACATCAGTGGGTTTTGCAATTATTTGGTATGGTCCTTTTCGAAGGGGTTGTAATTTTTTAGAAATTCCTTTTTGAGTATTAAAATTAGGTATTAAAACAAATGTTCCAATTTTTAATTCGGAGGCTGGTGTAAAACGTGAATTGATTTGTTCATTAATGTTTTGTCTTTGTAATAACTTTTTTGTTATTTTTTGATAAATTTCATTGTGTTTTTTATCTCTATTTAGAATCCATTCGGTGTGTGTACCGGAGGCTAGTTTAAGAATTTGTGGGTGATGAAAATGATCTTCATCGTGTGTATGTAAAGGTAGGTTATAACAAATTGAGTCTTTATTTGGTTGACAATAACCTTGTGCGTTTTTATGAGAATTTGCTGTAAACATTATTGGTTTGCGTGGCTTTTGGTTAAAAACCATTTCGTATGGTGACATTCCTAAAGTTGTCGTAATTTGTGAATTATACGCTAAGGGAAATAATTTTACATCTGCTGACCATTCGGTATATTTTGTATCATTTCCGTTGATGATACATCTAAGATATTCTTGTAATGAACGGTTCATACCTTCGACTAAGCCGTTTGTCCAAGGTGCATGAGATGTACGTGGTTTGTGTTTAATGTTATATAAATGACATAGTGTGATAATTTCATTATTTATGAATTCTGTACCGTTGTCTGTAACTAAAATTTCTGGTAGTCCGAATTTTGCTATCCAGTGTTCATAGAGTGTTGTGTAAGCGTAATAAGCGTTACAATGTGGTACTGGGTTAAGTGCTACATAATGTGTAAATGCGTCAACAATTACCATAATGTAGGAGTTTCCTTCTGATGAGGGTGAAATTGGTCCTTTAGTATCAAATGAGATACGATGATTGAAGTACAAACTTTGTCCTTTAAAATCTTGTTTTTGTGCTATTTGTTTTTGATTTGGGTAAGGTTTATTTAGTTGACATACTATACAGTCATTGCATAGTACTTTTATCCAAATTGGTGCATTTGGGAAATAAAAGTTTTGTATAAAATTTGAATATGTTTTCTCTGATCCAGAGTGTCCTTTAATATTTTGTGTATGTGAAATATTAAAAGCTATAAGAATCATACTTAAAGGGAGACATGGAACTGTAGATTCATTCAGGTTATACTCTAAAAGGTCTGTATTTTCGTTAATTGTTGTATTATTGAATTTTCGAAAATATCGGAGGAGTGTTTTATTTCCTAAAATGGTTGAATCTGCTTTGATAGGTTTAGTTTTATATTTGTGCCATGATTTCAGTTGTCGAATTACCGGGTCAAGGTTTTGATATTGTTTCAGTGTTGAAATTGTAATTGTTTCTGTTGGGGGGAGAAAAATGTTTTCGATTTCTAATGTAGATAAGGGTATTGTATCAAGTGGGTCATGGAGGTCAAAAACTTGATTTATTGTGTATTTTGAATCATTTGTTTGTGGTCCTGATAAATTTATTTTATCAGTTAAATCTTCTTTTTCAATTAGTGGAAAATGGTCTTTTTTAGGCGGGTGTTGTTTTGTTCGTTTTTGTTGGGTGTTATTTTTTATCCATTGAGAATATGGGATTGGTTTGAAAGTTGATGTTCCAAGTAAATCAACTTCATAATGATTATTTTGACAATCTAAATAAAGTGGGAAATGTTGTAAACTATTTATTTGTGATTGTTCAATATCAGTTTTTACTGCATATTTGCATTCCAATCGGGGTGATGTTTCGTTTTCTGCAAGGTAGAATTTTATATTTTTGGGTATTTCAACTGTGGTTTTACGTGTAAGTAATTCAGGTGGTGTATTTCGACTTAAGGTGTCTGGTAATGCAAGATTTTTTCCTGCAGTCCAAACTATATGTAAGTTTGGAAATTTCATTAGAATTAGTTGAAATCTGTAAACTCGGTGGTTTGGGTTAGATTTTTGTGTAAAGAGAAAGATGATTGGTTTATGGTCTGTGAATAGAACTGTTGGATGTTTTGATCCAAGTATCAGAAATTCATATTCTGTCAGTGTATATATTATGGCTGTACATTCTCTCATTAGAGTTGAGAGTCGTAGCTCTGCTTGAGTGAATAATCGAGAATTTGCTGATATGAGGTTCATTTTATTTGTACCATTATGTGATTGTAATAGTGCTGCACCGATGCCAAAGTTCGAAGCATCGCACATTGCATAAAATGGTTGATTTGAATCTGGAATTGTGTTTGAAATTTGTTCAGTTAAAAGTTTCTTTACTTCTTCAAATCGTGTTTGATGTTCTGTGTTCCATTCAAAATTATTTTGTTGTCTAAGGATGTTATAAAATGGTCGTAGATATAATTGCATTTTATAAACATATTTACTTAAAAAGTTTAACATTCCAAGAAATTCTTGGATTTTCTTTTTATTTGTTGGTGGTTGAAGTTTTTGAATAGCGTCAATGCGTGATTTCAATGGAGTGATTGTTTTTCTTTCTATATTATGTCCTAAGAATTTAACTCTTGTCAAAAAGAAGTGTGATTTATCGGGGGCGGCCTTCAGATTTTCGTTCTGAAGTATTTGGTGATATTTTTCTAAAACATTGAACATCTCGTCTTTTGTTTGTGATTGCATAAAAACATCGTCTAAATAGGTGATTGCGTTTTTCTTGAGTATCAGTGGTCTAAAAATTTTGCTCATAAAAGCTGAAAATGCTGCTGGTCCTATGGATATTCCATAGAATAAGCGGTTGAATTCATATTGTTGGTTTCCGATAACAAATTGTGTTAAACGTCGTGATTGTTCATCTAGTGGCATTTGATTGTATGCACTATTCATATCGGCGGTTGTAAAGTATTTGCCGTTGATTTTTGTTAAAATAACTTGTATTGGTTCAATGGGCCAATTACATTTTGATTCATCTATGAGTGAATTGAGGTATCTAGCGTCGAGAACGATTTTTAATGATTCTCCTTTAGCTAGAATGATAACGGGGTTGATAAATGTGTTGCCTTTTGGTTGTTCTTCTTTATTAACTGGTGATATAATGTTGTATTGTTCTAAAATATCGAGTAATCTGTTTACTTTATCATGTAAGTGAATTGGTACTTTACTTGCTCTCTGTTTTTTGAAAAGTGCGTCTGGTTTTAACGGGAGATGTAGTGATGAACTGATTTTTCCAACATCGAATTTTGATGTTGCATAGACTGATGAATATTCAATTAGCTGTTTGGCTAACTTTTCGAATTCGTCTTGTGTTATTTGTGAATGTTGGAAATTAAACATTGTTAAAAATTTCTGTTGGTCCTCTGTGTAGTTACTTATGTTGAATGTAGGTTTGAAATATGGAGTTTTTGTGAAATAATCCGTATTTCTGTTTTCGTTACTTATTATATTATTTATAGATAATTCTTCATTAAGAATTGTAGATTGGCAAATATCTAGTAATTGGAGTATATTATTTACGCGATAGGCTTTTTCGTGTATTGGTGATATTGTAGCGTTGGTTTCACAATATCCTAAAAGTCCTAAAGGTAATGTTACTTGGTAAGGTGTGTTGTTATAGACATGTAAGGAAATGATATCGGAATTCGAATTTTTCAAATATTTTATGGATGAGATTGTGATTTTGAAAAATTTGTGAATAGGTTTGAATTCAAATTCTGACATATAAAATTTTTGTTTGTTTTGTTCTTTATCATATTGGTGAACTTGTTTGATTGAAAAATTATAGATATTTCCTGATAGTGGTTTTAGGTGTTTCCTTTGTTGGTTAAATATCGGGTAGAATTTTGAAAAGAATGGTGGTTGTTTATTTAATCTTTGAAAAAATGTTAAGGATGTTTCTTTTGTTTTTGTATATTTATCTTTGATTAATATTTTACTATTTAGTATGTTAATTGTTGGTATATACTTTGAAATAAATGGTATTCCAATGATATTATATTTAATGTCAGTGATATGGAATATTTGTTTAAATGGCTTATTTAAAATTTTGCTTTGTTCCATTGTTCTGGTGGGGAGGAGAAATAATTGGATTTTTCCGTAGTTTATCAATGTTGATCCTTGTGCTGTTGCTAGTTTGCTGGAGGTTTCAAGAGGTGTTAGCTTTGGGTGTAAGGTTTTTATTTCATTCCATGTGGGGATGTTTATTATGTTTGATTCTGCTCCTGAATCAATTAAAAAATCTATTTCAAGGTCTGGTGGTTGAAATTCTTTATTTCTTGGGCTTTCTAAGAGAAATGGTATTGTCCAAATTTTTTCTTTGGGTTGTTCTTTTTGTATATTTTGATAAATGTGGTTTGTATTCAAGCATTTTGTTTTGGTATTTTTATTGGTTTGATTTGTAGTGTTAATCTCATTTGTTTCTTGCGTCGTTGGTGTGGAATTTATGGGTGTAGTGTAATAATTTTGAAGAAATTCTGATTGATTTTCATATATGTGTGATGAAAAGGGTTGTTCATATATGACAGATTCATAGTCATTTTCGACTTTTATCATATTGATAGAAAGAGTGTTTTCAGTATCACTTTCTGAATCTGATGATGTACAGTTTATTTGATTGAGTTGTAACGTATCAGTTACTGTGTCATCAATACCTGGAGGGTCTGATGTTGTTTCTGGATTAGATTGTACTTGATTGATTTGTCTTTGATGTTTAGGTGTACTACTTCTGTGGCGATTATTAGAATTATTATAGTTATTATTATTCCGGTGTGGTGATTGGGAATAATTTCTATAACGATTATTATAACTTGAGTGTCGATTTTGTGAATTATTTCGCGATCTGTTTTGGTAATTATTGTTTGGTCTGTTATAGTTCGATCTATTATATGAGTTATTCCTTGATTGATTGTTCGGGTAATTCTGGTTTCGGTTGTTTGAATAACTTCTATTTCGATTATAGGAGTAGTTTCTATTCCTATTGTATGATGAATTTCGTGATTGGTTGTTTGGATAATAGTTATTTCTTGATTGGGAATTAGATCTAGAAACAAATCGTTGTGTATTTGAATTTGATCTAGAGTAGTTATTTCGACTATTTGGTCTATTGTAGTGATTTTGTGATGAATTATACGTGTTTCTTCGTTCTGGTGATCTTCCTCTATAACTTGAGTTATATGGTGATTGATTTCTTGTATAGTTTGTATTGTTCGGGAGTGGTTTTCCTGAACTGTTGTTGCTGTGGACTGTTTTGTTCGGTAGATTTTGATCTTTTTTCATGTATTGATAGAATGATTTATTTGGTTCTTTATATTTTTGAGGTTTATTTTGATTGTCTTGCTGTTTTTGTCTACATTCGGAAATACTATGTCCGTATCGTCGGCAATAATTACACCATTTTTTGAAAGATGGTTTGCCTTTAAAGTTTGGGTTCTTTTCATAAATATTGAGTATTTCAGTGATTTTTTCAACGAGGTCTGTCTCTGATTCCTGTATATTATTAATATTAGTGGGAGTCGTTTCAATTCTGTTAACGTATTGTAATTTCAGATTTTCCGTTTCTTCTAGTTTCATCGTGATTTCTGCTTGTTCTAATTTGTCTACTAGTTTTCGAAAATCTAAATCGGGTTCTCGAATTGAAGAAGGATGGGATGCTCTCTTTTTTATTGCTATTTTCCTTAATTGTGGTGTTAAGGTCATCATTAAGATTTCTGTCATCTTTGTGTTTTTATAGTCATGTGTATTTAGTGAGTATGCTTTTCGAACTAGTGTTTCGATTCGTACTGCTATTTGCTTGATGGTTTCGTTTGGTAATCTGCGAATTTCAATACATAAAACTCTTTGTTGTTGTTTGTTTCTTTCGGAGTCAAACATTTTTGAAAATTCCTGTGTAAACCTTTTCCAGTTTGATTTTATTTCTAGAGGTAGTACTGAAAACCATTTTTGGGCTGCGCCATCTAAGGTTGTTTGTATTAACGCTGTGCGTCGATGTATCCAATTTTGTTGTAGTGGCGTATTAATTGGTTCAGGTCCAATATTTAAAATCAGGTTTGCTGTTACTGCATTTAAATAATCTTCTACAGAGTATTCAGGGTCTGTTCCTGTGAAAACCATTAAAGGTTTGTTTGATGTTATTGATGATCCACCCATAAGGTATGGATTCATTGTCATTTGTAATGATTCTGCTGCATTTGGCATTTGAGAAAAATTTGAAAGTTGGTTTCTTGTTATTTCATGTTGTTGGAGATAATATGGGAGTGGTATTTCATTTTGCATTTGTGATGCTTGATACGAGTGTGCAGTCATTGGAATTTGTTGTTGAATTGGTTGAAAAGATTGTGTATTAATAAGATTTTGTTGTTGAATTGGTTGTTGATGTTGTGCATCTATTGGTTGTGGAGAAAAAATTTCTATGATTTGTACGTGTTCTCTGTATTCCTTGTCTACGATATTGTTGAGTATTTTGTGCAAATATATCTGGTTGTAAGAAATCATCATCTGAGGATAAATAATCCATTTGATAAGATGTCTGTTTTTTATTTTTATTTTGTTGAAAAAATGGGTAATTTTCACTGTGATCCTGTGGAGGATTTGTTTGGAAATTTATTGAATTAGGTTGGGTCATTGGGTTATCCCAATTTCGAGATCTTGTATATTGGTTAAAATTTCTTTGTGGTTGATTATATGTTTTTGATGGATGTGTATAATTATAATTATGGTCTGTAAAGTTGTTTCTAGTGAATGTTTTGCGTGTTTTTTGATGGTATTGTCATGGGTCTGTATGTTTGGTAATCCATATGTGAATATTTAGGGGCAACCGAAGGTTTAACGGTTGATTGTAAGGTTACCTGTGTTTGTGAAGG
>NC_087067.1:52458141-52526733 GCF_963678635.1 Symsagittifera roscoffensis | reverse complement strand
CTAAAACTCAAGTAAATGTGAAAACAAAAAAATTAGAAAAACTCAGGCTTAGAAAAAATCTGTTTAGAATCTGCAAAACAAAAGAATAGAAGAGCAGAAGTAAAAGAGAGTGTCGCTAACTGAACCGAAGAATCAAATTAAAACTTCGAACATGTTATCTGTTTTTTTTTGCTTTAAAAATAGTGATCAAAGCTATGAAGGAAGTTTTTTTGCATTCTGGATTCTCCTTTATATGCATTTTCAAGTTCAATTCAAGTTTATTTTTCTTTTAATTTTAAAACTTTTTTTAGGAAAAACACGGAAAACTCACTTTGGAAACAAGTGCCTCGGTTAGACTGAGATTTGAAGAGGCGGGATTTCGCACTGGAGTTTTAAAAGAACATCGGTTATAATGGAATAGCTAGTCCAAAATAGTTCCATTATAATCTCAAAGTTAAACAATAAATCCAGGCCATAAGTGTTAATACTGACCGATTAGATAATAAGCAGATGAGTTTTCAAGACTGAAAAAATCGTATGAACTTGAACTTATAAATTTTGATGTTTATCTCAATAGTATTGCGGTTGTAACCCGCAATTTGTAAAACTTTTGATTATTTTCCACTGACTTGAAATATTGTATAATATTATAATAAAATATTTTTTGTTAATATTGACTTCGATTTTGTGAGAAAGGCATTTAGCCAATAGGAACGCTTAGCGATTTTGATTGGTTGAAACTTTTCAAGCATTTGGTCCTTCAAGCATGAGAACCCTACCCTGTATTTTAAGATAAATTGAACAATTCTCGCGTGCTCAATAAGCGCTTGAGGAATGTTTATAACAACTTGAAAATATTTTGAATGAGATGAAATCGTGAGCCAGATTCTATAACGAATGTGCAACACCAAAGCTTACAATATCAAATCTCAAAAATTACTTTCAGATTGAAAAAGTCCATAAAACTGAAAAAAAGCTTTTGCGAACATTATTAAGGTGCTGCGGAGAAAAACTTTTGGTGTTCTGATACAAGGCTAGAGGACCCACCGTGGTAGCCTGCTTTCCTCGAGGCAATGGTTGCCGCCCAAACAAAATTTCTCAAAAACTTTTTTTTATTTTGCTGATTTTTTCTTTTCAAACGTTTTCTCGATACTGATATAAAACTAAATTTCAGTGGAACAATTGATTGCGCGCTATGAACGCATCGAAATAGCTCATTTGATTCGGATTTCAAAATAATTTTATCTACTTAACTCAAAATTCTTTAATTGGATGTAGTTAATTTAAAAGGATCTACTTAACAATTGCCCCCCCCCTTAAGAAAGGGGGGCAACTGTTAAGTAAATTAATATAACGCATTTCCGACCAATCAGATTGCAGCAAAATTAGAAGTCTCAATACAAAGCTCTAGCGCTAGTTTACTGCTTTTATTAACAGGGGTGGTAAGTGTTAAGAAGATCCATAAAAACTCCTTTATATTGGATTATAGTATGTATAAATTTGTTGCAAAATAAATTGTAAATTTTCACGTTTGTTTTTTTTTTGTAAAAATTTATCGCACCACCTAATTAACAGAATTGCCCCAGTTGTTATCATGCGTTTTATTCAAATATGGATTATTCATAGTTGCTCATACATGGAAACCAAGAACTTGCCTTCATGCGCTGACAAAAAATGCTATTGTAAGTTGAGCAAACTTGGGACACGAATGTCTGGAGATACTTTTTCTGGGCATTTTTCACTCTTTCGAACAACTTTATCTGGGACAATTACCCCACCCCCACACTTATTCGCGGAGAGAGGGATAAGTGTAAAGACAGGGGGTTGGTGGGAGGGGAAAAATGGAAGGGCGAGTTCAGTAAAAAAAAAGAACCTTTAAAGGTAGAGAAATATGTAGTGGTAGGGAAATACATGTAAAGACGCGGGACAAATAAGAGGGGAGTAAATAGGCATCATTTTATGTACATAACGAAAGTAAACCACAACCTAACCATTGCAATGATCATGTTATTTTGAAATGCGTTAAAGTTTCAGGTTTACTTAAAAAGAAAGTGATTCAAACTGCATTAAAATTTCCTAAAAAAGCAAAAAAAACACAGATGCCAAATATGAGGAATTTAAAAGAGATATTTTAACTTCAAAACAATTAGAATCAAAACAACCCATTTTAAATTAAATTTGATTATGATTTAAGTTTTATAGCAATCAGATTAAATTTGATTGCTATAAAACTTTACAGAGACTGACTATCCCGCTCCAAATTGTCAATGAAATTTGACGGAATTTGCCAACCATATCAATTTTAACATTTTTCGATAGACAAAACCGTCCGACAAATTTGAAGAGGGAAGACGAACTCTAACTAATACAAACAAGACTGCTCGCAATTCAGTCAAAGCCATGAATGTTCCGACTGCCCTCTTTTGTCAATCACAAGCGTTTTTAGAAAAAATTTCAAAAAAATCAATGTTCAAAAAAATTGCAAACTATGTTTCGAATAAGCGTTTTTAAATTCTCGCCACGTTCGAAAATCTCGCCACGTAGTTTATCGCTCCACTAGCCACGTACTGCTCGCCAAGTAGCCAAAGATATATTTTCAGCATAATAATTCCAAATTGCCTGCCTCAGTTCATCTTGGAAGGGTTCCATATGCCGCTGAAGCTTTTTAAAAACAAAATATATTGCGTGTAAATTGTCCCATTTTGAGCTACAGTCGTCAAAATAGTCCCAAATTCAAATCATTATAACTTTGATCGAGTTAACAATGTTTTCCAGATGGTATATTCAGCATTTCTTAAAAATAGGAACAACAAGACTGCATACAACAACAAGACTGCATGTGTCAAAATATGAGTAGTTTGAACCAAATACAATCAAAAACGAGTGGATCTAGAATTTTCTTGTAGAGGGATTTTGTTTATTTTGTATACTTCGGCCAAATTGATTTTCCGATCTTCCCGAGCCATTGAAGACAATGTTCAGACCAATTTTACTGCGCCACTGAAACTTTTGAAAAAGCAAGCAGTGAATCACAATTTTTCGGCGCGCGCTCTACCCCCCTTCAATTAATATATCTTGGCAAAGAAGCTGCCTTCAGTAAAAAATTTGCGCGCCAAGATTCTGCTAGCCAAAATTGGATGTCTCAAAAAGTAAACGGGGGACCCTTTGGGTGATTAGTGGGTCCAAAACCCATCCCCTCTAAATCTGCTACTGTGACCACTTAATTCACCTCAATTCAATTTGGAACCCTTTTGTTATACCGGACAATTTGCCACGCATAAATAATTCGCGTTTTGCTTTCAGCATTATGAATAGAATCTTCAGAGCACGCATAAATTAGTGCAGAGCATGGGCAAGTTGGCAGTCTTCGAAACTTTAATTGGTTTAAAAATGATTTTAGAATGAATTATTTTTTGATCGCCGAAAAATGAGTGAAAAAAAAACCTCAGGCTTAAATTTTCCGCATTTCTTGAAAAGCTGAAACAGTACTGGACAAAATTTGAAGCTCAGAAATCAGTTTTTTTCAAAAAGGAATCTCGAAAAAGTTTACGAGAAATAAATCATGTTTTTTGGTTTTTCGAACCGGTTGCATACTAATGCTGAACTTTAAAATTGAGGCAGGGTATGATTTTTTCGAGGGTGGAGGGGGGTGTGTTTTCAAAAAAGGTCGAAAACGTTGATGACCTTTTTTAGGCCGACCAAATCGACTTTCGGAGTTAAAGCACCATAATGACCCTTATTTTGTCAAAAAAAACCCCTACTTATTGGTCCGAAAGGCGCCTCTTGAAAAATTGTAGTATCGGATGAACGAAAATGGGTATAAAAAAACATTATCTCAAGAGGGACCCTTTGAACTAAGAAGGGGGTTGGAAAAGCGGCCACCGCCGTGCCTCTGCCAGACTTAAATCTCCTTGGCAAGTAGCAATCAGAAGCCTGAAAGACGAAGTTACACTATAGAGATAAGAGGTTTTGCCCTGTTACGTGTTATAGCCTTTTGTTTTTTATTGGTAACTGTTTGTTTTGATTGCTTGGTTGTTACCCATGTCGAGGGGCTCGGTTTATATTTCGGCTTTCTTGAACAAAAATCGGTTTGTTGCGACCGTCTCTGCCAAGCTTCGGCATTTTTCAACCGTCTCAATCAAGTTTCGGTATTTTTCAACCGTCTCAATCAAGTTTCGGTATTTTTCGACTTTCTCGACCACATTCTGGTATTTTTCGTCTTTTTCGACCCAACAAAAAAGTTTCGATTTTGTTCGACCAAGTTCAGATATGTTTCTCGATCAAAACTCAGTATGTTTAGATTTTCTGGACTGTCTCGACCGACATTTTAAAAATAATTGTTTGTTCGACTCCGCTTAGATATGTTTCGACTTTTTGATCATAAATGGGCAAATTTTGACTGTCTCGTCTTTCTCGACAGACAAAACAATTACAAAAATGATTTGATTAATCGCCAATTGGCTTAATGCGGGGTGACTAACAATGGGATGTGTAATGATTATCTCAACTCTCTAAGCCACAAAAATGTGAGCTTAACTGGAACTCTGCCGGACCTATGTTTTGACTGTGCTCGACCTATCTTTCGACTTTCTCGGCCAAAATAGGGTATGCCCTGACTGTGCTGACCTTTGTTTTGTCTTTCTCGACCAAAACTGGGCAAGTTTCGAATGAGCTTGAACTATGTTTTGACTCTTGCGGCCAAACTCGGGTAAGGGTGTGTTTCGACTTTGTGCTCGGCTTAAAGATGCTTCTCGGCCACGGAACTCTAGTCGAAATTCTGCACTTGCATCCTTTTTAAGGCGAAGAATAAGGCAAGAATCTCGCCCCGGGAACAATTTACCTGATCAGTTGTTCTTGCGAATTGAGACTGCGATACGCTTAGCCTAGCCAGTACGAGAATATACCCAATTCCAATGGTTTTTCACGATCTCAAGACCAGAAAATCAGTTTTTGTTTCCGCGGAAACTGGTAAAATCACAAAAGCGCAGCAGTAGAAATTTTAAATTTAAATTTCAAGCATCAATTTCTTAACGAGGATGACACGTAATTACACAGGACAATGTAGTAAACATAGTTAGGCACAATCAAATATAGGACGATTAATAAAGAAAAAAAGTCACTTCTGCTCGACCTATGTTTCAACTGTGCTCGACCTGTTTTCGACATTGTCGACCTATGTTACGACTTTCTCGACCGAAATAGGGTCTGTTTCGACTGTGCTTGACCTAAGTCTTGACTCTCTCGGCCAAAATTGGGTATCTTTCGACTTTGTGCTCGGCTTAAAATTGCTTCTGGACGGCGGAACTTTAGTCAAAAAATTGCCCTTGCTCGACTTTTAAAGTCAAAGCATAACGCAAGCACCTCGACCCGGGAAGAATATACCTGCTCAGTTGTTCATGCGAATTCTGACTGCGATACGCTTAGCCTAGCCAGTACGAGAATATACCCAATTCCAATGGTTTTTGTACGATCTCAAGACCAGAAAATCAGTTTCTGTTTACGCGGTAAATGGTAACATCAAACAAGCCCAGTAGTAGAAATTCCGAGCTTAAATTTCAATCAATTTCTTAACGGGGATGAACATGCAGTTACACACGAAAATGTAGTAAACTTAATAAGGCACAATAAAAAATATGACGATTAATCACGTAAGCGGTCCTTTCTGTTATGCAGCCCAAAATTGATTTTTTTGATGATCTCAAAAATAGATTTTAATACCCGAATCTGTTTGATGAAAATAATTCCAGAAAATTGTAATCTGCTTTTTCAATAAAAACAGAAGTTCATACAAAATTTAGCAAGTTTGGGCCGTACAAGGAAAGAAACGTGTAACAGTTTTGATCAGTCTTGTGGGTTCTTTTTACAGCTCAATCAGATTTCAGAGCTATGTAAAATTTCCCGAACACGACCACAAGCATCGCAGCATAAGTTACAAACATTGCCTTGTCAATCAGCTTCGCCAGAGAATGCCAGTCATTCTGAATCAGTTTACATTCGTTTTCCTTTTCTGGGTTACTTTCCTTGTTATCCGTCTCATTTTCTCGCATTGCTTCCAATTCTAATGTTCCAGGGTTCGATTCTCGACTTCTGCTCTCTTTTCCTCGAGTGATCACGTGATCAATCATCGGGTCTTCATTTGTGTTTTTTGATCGCAAAAGGATTCTAAGAAGCGCCGGCACTTTTGTTTGTGGTGTCAAAGAATAAACTGCAGTCACGACTACCGATTCCACGATGGAGAGCGAAATTAAAATGATCAGGCTGATCACAAACTTTCCCAATTCTGGGAAGTTGGCTTTTGATGTCGGAGGGATGATATCGGAGAGTACGAGCAGCTCTACCACTTGTGCTAGAAGTACAGTGAGGCCGAGGGAGATCTTCTCCCCGAACTCGAAGGGGAGTAGGAAAGTGAGGAGGGGGAGACAGCCGAGCATCATAGAGGGAACCACAAGGACCATCAAGTAGAACATGTAGTCCCGCTTGAACCTAATCAGAAAAGATACACGCGCTTATGAATGAGTCAGTTCGCGCTAAGTGCAAACGAAACAATTTTGAACTTGTCGATTATTTTAATTCAAAACAAAAACAAGACAAGCTTAGTTTCTTTTCAGTGAGAAATTAGTAAACTACGCAAAATAAAACAGAGACACATTTACTGTATCAAGACAAATACCTGGAAAGACCAGAAATCATGACTATAAACTGGGGTTTTAAAAAATGTTTCGAGACTATGTTTTTTAAAATGAAAAATTCAAAGCCTTCTGTACTTTTGCCATAATTAGAAGAGTTTAGCCAGGGGGATCCGTTTTTAAAAATTTTAAAACTTTAAAACTTAAGACCTTAAAACTTCTCAAAGCTGGATTTTATATCTCATTAAAAATATAAAGTGCTACAGGGTAACAGGGTAAAGTGCTACAGGGTAACTACAGGGTAAAAATATAAAGTGCTACATATAAAGTGCTACAGGGAAAACCCACTGTTAGCATACCTGTACTTGTACTGAATGCGACTGTAGTAATTCTCATCGCCCTCGTACTTGAGTGTGAACACAGAGTAAGTGGCAGGTCCCTCTATCTTCCACTGGCCACTGTCCTCTGCCAGACTGTCCCTGGCCCTCCCCGCCTCCCGCTGGCCCTCATAGTAGCCAGAGAGCACGTAAGACCGGTTGCTGCTCATCCACTGTCCCGCTGATATGGTGCACTCCTAACAGCGGATGCAAAACTCATTTTAAAAACAACAATAAAGAGCTCATCTTATAAGAGCTTTTCTGTCAGAAAAAAGAAATTTAAAGAATTAAGAATTTTGCACTTATGATTCGGAATGCGTGGAGTCATAAATCATATAAAAGCTGTTTCAGCCGCGATCTGAACGAAATTTAAAATTAAAAAGATTTCGACTAAACGTTAAATTGTGATTTTTTTTGTCAATCAAAAAAAGATTTAAGGAGCTTTTGTATGATAAATAAATCAACCCTAAATCCGATAACTATTTGTGGTGCTTGATTTTGTGCGGGGAAAAAATTGCAACAATCTTAAAACACGCCCGAAAACAAATTTCATTCCCATCCCACTTTCAGCGGAAGGAAAAAAGAACTTTTATTGAAACCTTGTGTTATTTATGTGAGCAAAAAATTATAAGCAATTAATAGCAATTAAAGGTGGAAAAAAAAAGAAAAAATGATTGATGTATAGCTGCTATCATTTCTGTCAGACGGCAGAATACAAAAAAAAACACATAATTGATCAATCTGCGACTGAGCCGGCAAAGTTTAATACGGAAACAAATGAAAAAGTTTTGCACAAAAAAATTGCAGCTGAACTTTTTTCGAAAGCTTTATCTTGCGTGTAACTCTTCTAGATCTAAATTTGATTAGAAAAAAATTTTTAAAACAAACAAAACAAAACAATTTTTGATTATTAGGCACAAAAACTTCATAAACTAAATCCTTAGAAGTGAGAGTACAAAATTTTTTGATTTTTTTCTAATGTCTTGCAAGATATCATTTATTTAGTCGACAAAACTTAAATTTACTAGTGTAATTTCAGTTCATGAAAATTTTAGCGCCTTACAGCGAGGAAAAAATATATGTTGTAGAACATACCTACTTTTTACGACTATTGAAGCTCTAGGTTTTTAATTTAGACTTTCACATAAAAACTTAGAAAAAGAACTCGAAATAAAACCACGACACAATTTGAAAAAAAATTGTTGTTTTTGGTATTGTAATAGGAGCTTTTGGTGCAACTAGCACAGTAACCGACTATCCTGATTTGTGTATTTTGTTTATGGTTCAATGATTTTTAGTTCCCTATTTGAAAAAATAGCTTGTCAAAATAAAATTAGCTTGCGTTTAGTGAGCACACTCATTATAGTTACATTTTCATCTTCTTGCAGTATTTGTAAATTTAGTTTGTTTTCCAATATTTTCTTCTATACCAATTTTTTTGGAAAAAACTAAGTGATTCTTAATATTTTCGATTTTGTCTTTTGCGCTGATAGTATGAACAAATATGATGAATGAAACATTTGGTATTGTTCCGACGTCGTCACTTGTTTTGAGTGAGGGTTTTTCGCCAGACGTTAGTTTTATTGAAAGTTCGCCCCATTTGTAGCGATTCAGATTTCGACTAAAAAGCTTGATACCCCATCTTATT
Organism: Symsagittifera roscoffensis; assembly: GCF_963678635.1. Taxonomy (NCBI): domain Eukaryota; kingdom Metazoa; phylum Xenacoelomorpha; order Acoela; family Convolutidae; genus Symsagittifera; species Symsagittifera roscoffensis. The sequence continues at coordinate 52,518,103 of NC_087067.1, read as the reverse complement.
GTCGCGAAAAAAAAACGGGTTCGAGTTTTTGAATTTCAGACACACATTTATTGAACATATTTCAGCTCCTCGTTTGAACGGCTGATAAATGGCTATTGATACGACTTAATCGGACGCTTTTTATTAGAATTGTCAACTTAATTTGAAAAAAAAATTCTCATTTTTTTAAAGATTTTGAAAAACAAGTCTAACATTTCATAATTTTTAGAATTAATTTTCTAAAGTTGCTTTTTTTGGATTCTTTTTGTGCTAGAATAACTGTGATCGGAACACTCTGTCCTATTTGAAGAGCACACGAACAATTTTGTTTTCCCTCTCGGACTGATTCACTCGCACCTGAGTGTCGAAGGGGAACTTGATGATATTGACTGGACAGAATGTGTTGAGAGTGAGCACAGTGGATCTACTAGTCACTGTTCCGTCCTGGTAGATGCCCTGTTGCGTGTTCGCGTCGTGCTCTATGCTGGACACCTCCCGGAACACAATGTCTGGAGTCCACACTGAGAGGGGCGCCAGCTGGATTAGCTCCAGTCCTAGGATCAAATTGTTTATTTAAGAGAGGGCCTTGTTTTCCATTAAGGGTCTTTCCATTTCTCTTTCAGTTTTTTTTCCAAATGAGAATCTTTCCATTTATCCTGCCAAAAAATGCCAAAAAATTCATGTGAATGAAAGCTTTTGTAATAAAGATATAAATTTTTTGGTTTAATAAAGTAATCAAGTGTAGTTACGTCCAGTCATACCTCCGTAGTCCTCGGGATCCCAAGCCAGTGCTGGAATGGAGTAGCTCTCTTCCAGCCAGATGCGCATCTTGGCCAAATTCCGTCGCTCGTCAATGTCCATCAGTTGGAACAGTTCAACCACAAATCGCACCTCACAAGCAGACAGAATAAAAACCAGGCATCCTTCAAAAATTCAGATACCGGGAAAAAAACAAATTTCAATTCGTAAGGTGCTGTGGGCTTTGTTAGCAAAAAATTGTTTCCAAAAAAAATTATCGTTACCAAAGAATGCAACGCCGCACAACTAAAAAATCAATATACTCGTTTTAATGAGTTTGCAGAAGGTATACTGAAAAATTATCAGATCATAGGAGCCTGATTTTTAATCCGTGCCCAAACCTCGTTTACTGCAGATAATTCACTGTCAAATGGTGCACTGTGTTTCAGAGTCTTGTTCAACAGAGCATCCACGAACGTTTTCTCGTGTTCTCGGCTGTGAAAGTTGGAACAATTTATAAAACCGAGAAAGGGCAGATAATTTAGTACGGTTAAGAACATAAACATTTTCCTAACGTCACTTTGTGAACGCAGCTAATGGTTGCGAACAGCTAATTGTGAACGCAAAATCAAGTACATGAAATAACCTTCGGAAGAGGTTGAAAATTACATCATTTAGAACCCTTTCCGTCGTAACTTGAATGACATTGAAAACAATCAAAAGGGTTTCCCTTTGTCGAAGTTTTTTTTTATTTTTTGTCTAATATCAAGCAGTGTAGGCGAGCGAGCAGGCTTATAAAATATTTAGATGTGATTTATTTTAACCACAAAACTAACTAATAAAAGTAATTTTTACTGTATCTAGACGGTTGGTTCTTTTATTTGTAAATTTCATTGCTTTTTTAATTCCATTTACCGTCTCAAACAAAATTGGAGTTTCTTATTTGTAATTTATATTAATAGTTTAATAGAGAAGACCAAACAAACTTGAATAAAAATCATCTGAATCCGTTTTTATCTAAAATGTGCTTTGCTAAAATGAAGTTCTGCAAAAAGTCACGCGGAACCAAGTTCGACAATTTATTAGTAATCAGCACCTTTATGAAGTGTTCTGCTCATTATGTTAACTGATAGAGTATAACTTTAAAACACTCAAACATATTTTAGTCAATTAAATTGTTTCTAACCCACTGTAAGTCAAAATAACCATATAATAATAATATTGTTTCCAATCTAATCTAATGGTATTCGAGTTAGAGAACCGAAAGAAGATCATTTTTAACTGTTTAACCATGTAATTCCGCTTTGAATTTTCAGACCTTAAAGAAATCTGAAACCGCCATATTACCCAAAATATAACTTTCTAGAATATGACCAACTCGAGCTAAATAAATACTTTGGATTTTTGTAAATCTTAAAAAACTGTATGCCTAGCACAAAAATATAGCGCAAAACAGCGTGTCTAGTCGTAACCTGTATGTATATTTGTAAAATCACGTCATAAACAACTTCTTAAATTTTCGGTGCTAAATCCCATTCAAATTTTGTAAAACTTTAAGCTTTTGGTTTTGATTCAGGTAAGACAATATTCGATCTTTTGTCATTATATGTACAATTGAAATGTGTTAATCGTTTGTGTCGATTTCAGGAGAAGAGGTCAGGACAAAAACCTTCCACTCCTTTACATATTTGGCATTTACAAAACTTTCAACTTACCGGCAAAACATATTTAAGTTGGGCTAGTAATTTCAGAGCTTGTACCATGTTTTTTTCCAAAAATAAATCGCTTTTAAAAGAGGCAAATTTAAAAAACTTATCTCAAGGTTATCATCTACCGTCCAGTGTTTGGTTATATTTGGAAAAGGAAACTACCAAGTAATTTTATAATATAATTTTAGACAATGTAGCAATTGAACAAGTTCGTTGATGCCTCCGCAGAAGTTGAAGCTCTAAATAAGTGGATGTAAATTGTTTTGGCAAATTTCGTGACACTTGGATTGGGTAACTTCCCAAATAGCATAAACAATTTCAATAAAAGTGTGAAAAATTTGAGGCGTAAAAAAGTAAGATCTTTCCAGACAGTTTTCACGCCTTAATTTGTTCACTTGTCAACAAATTACTAATCACTCATCAACATTTATTTCAAGAAGAACCAATAGATTTTTGAACAATGAGCCAAATTGAAGTTCTCAAAGGGGGAGGGGGTTGCAATTTGAATTATGACGTATATTTCTATAAGAAAACTGCGGCTACATACAACCAACATTTTTTTTTGGCTTTGTACTGAAACTGAATGCTGATCCAGACTCATTTCAAATATTGAAGTGGATACCTTGTTGACTCATCCAAGTTCTCATGCCCATATGCCCGACCATAACCGCTATAAACATCTCACTTTAAAAACTAAAATTCTTTCGAAAATTTTTCAAAACCACTCGAGTCAGTTGCCCAAAGTTGCAAAAAAGTTTTAGCCGAAATTTTTTTGAGACCACCATGGACTTCCACCAGAGACGTTTATGGGGGATGTCGGTCAAGTTGGTATCGAGGTGAAGAGTGCCTGTCTTTAGATTTTACCTAGTAATTTCTGCGGACAGGCACTCTTCACCTCGGCACCAACTTGACCGACATCCCCCAGAAACGTCTCAGACATGATCCCTATGATGGTCTCAAACACCATCTACTACCACTAGCAGCAGAGTTTCGAAATTCTTGGGTTTCAGGCAGCAGTAGAAACAGACTTCCCAACAGTCACAGTTCGAGGATGTTATTTTCATTTCTTCAAAGCATTTTTGTCAAAAATTAAAGACTTGGGATTATTTACACCTTACAAAAAAGATAGAAGATTTAACCAATTTATTCGAAATTTCATTGCCATAGGTTTTCTACCAGTGTTTTAATCCGCCTAAAATTTCATGAGGTACTAAAGAAACATCGAAAAGCTTACTGGTTTCCAGATTTTCAAACCATAGTGTTTTTTTTACTGTTTTGAGGCAACTTGGTTACACCAATTTCCACCAAATATCTACAACGTTTATACCAGGCAGAGCACTCTGAGAACAATAAAAGCATGTGAAGGCTACAAAAATCGGCTGAATACACGAGTAGGTTGTCGACTTCGCCCGAATTCTTGTTGTTTGCTAAAAGTTTACGAAATGAAGAAAACTTGGCAAGAAGATTTACAGGCGATTCCAATTGGGCTACCAAGCTGATGTTCCTCAAAGAAAAAAATGGAAAGGTTTAAATGCAATGATTTGCAACGTGAAACAGAGATTCGAAACTCAATCGTTCGATACTGACGAATATTGAGATAGTATTTCAGAAATCTGCCAAAACTTGTAAAAATTAAAAATCAATTGATTTCTTTCTTTCTGTTGAATATTCCGGTTATATTAGTTACAAGTAAGTTTAAATCTTGCTTGTATAGTTTTAGACAATGTAGCAATTGAATAAGTTCGTTGATGCCTCCGCAGAAGTTGAAGCTCTACATAAGTGGATGTAAATTTTTTTTGGTAAAGTTTGTGAAAAAACACTTGGATTGGCTAATTTCCCAAATGGTATAAAAACAAATTAATTCACAAGTGGCATAAACAATTTCAAAAAATGTGTGAAAACTTTGAGGCGTGAAAACAAAATCGCAGCTACAACCAAAATTTTTTTTTGGCTTTGTACTAAAACTGAATGCGGATCCAGACTCGCTTCAAATATTGAAATGGATACCTTGTTGACTTATCCAAGTTCTCATGCCCATATGCCCGACTATAACCGCTATAACGATCTCACTTTAAAAAATAAAATTCTTTCGGAAATTTCTCAAGACCCGCTCGAGTCAGTTGCCCAAAGTTGAACAAAATTTGTAGCCGGAACCAGTGATACAAGTCTTTCTTCATTCAGAAAGTTAAAATCGACATTGTATCGCCAATGACACGCACTGATGCCAAAAATTCTCAGAAGTATGGAATCAATAAGAATTCGAGATGAATGGGCAGAAACGCAGGATGCAAAAATGTTTTTGTTGAAAATCGCCATAGAGTGGGGTATTGTCATTTTTCAAGGAAGTGGCAATATAAAGCGCTTTTGAAATGTAGAATTATTCTTTCTGATAAAACTTTTAAATCTTCACTGAAACTTTTTCACCAAGTTTATGTTATTTTTGGAGTATTTGGAGAATCATAAATTTCCTTGGTTTGGTGTTTGCTTCAAAATAAAATGACGGGAATATATCGACGATTGTTACAAATATTATCAAGAAAACACCACAGAATGGACCTGCAACTAAAAATCAAAGAAATTATCAGCGACTTTGAGATTGGATTCGAGGTGAGATACAACATTTCTGTAACTTCTAACCTGAACAACTTGATCAGTTTTTGAGACCACCATGGGACTTCCACCAGAGACGTTTCTGGGGGTTGTCGGTCAAGTTGGTGTCGAGGTGAAGAGTGCCTGTCCATAGATTTTAACTAGTAAATTCAGTGGACAGGCACTCTTCAACTCGACACCAACGAGACCGACATCCCCCAGAACCGTCTCAGACATGATCCCTATGTTGACCTCAAACACCATCTACGACCACTAGCAGCAGAATTTCGAAATTCTTGTGTTTCAGGCAGCAGTAGAAACAGACTTCCCAACAGTCAGAATTCGAGGATGTTATTTTCATTTCTTCAAAGCAGTTTACACCTTACAAAAATGATAGAAGACTTAATCAATTTATTCGAAAGTTCATTGACATAGGTTTTCTGCCAGTTTTTTATGTCCGCCAACTATTTGATAATGAGGTACTTCAAGAAACGTCCGCCGACAAGATTACTGGTTTCCAGATTTACAAACCTTAGTGTTTTTTGAACTCTTCTGAGGCAACTTGGTTACATCAATTTCCACCAAATATCTACAACGTTTATACCAGGCAGAGCACTCTGAGATCAATAAATGCATGTGAAGGCTACAACAATCGTCTGAATAAACGAGTAGGTCGTCGAATTCGCCCAAATTTTGGGGTGTTTGTTAAAAGTTTTCAAAATGAAGAAAACTTGGCAAGAAGATCTACAGGCAATTGGACTACCAAGCTGATGTTCCTCAAAGAAAAAAAGAAGAAACCTAAACGCAATGATTTGCAACGTGAAACAGAGATTCGAAACCCAATCGCTTGTTATTGACGAATATTGGGATAGTATTTCAGAAATCTGCAAAACTTGTAAAAATTAAAAATCATTTGATTTCTTTCTTTCTGTTGAATATTCCGGTTCTATTAATTACAAGTAAATTTAAATCTTACTTTCACTTTTCAAAAACTCGACTGTTTATGCCATTTGGGAAATTAACAATTTTAATGCCATTTGGGAATGTTTTTGAAATTTATGCGATTTGGGAAGTTTTTTGAAATTTATGCTATTTGGGAATTTTTAAAATTTTTATGCCATTTGGGAATTATGCCTTTTGAGACGTAATCCTTGGATTGTATCATATCAAATATGCACAACGTATTGTAAAACGTTTTTAGATGGTGAAAAAAAATTTACTAATAGAAAAAGCTTTCTGACTAAACCCGAAAAAATAAGATGGAAAATGCAGTCAATATAATAGAAACGATGGTAGTTATCTAAGAAGATGCTTTCCTTTCAAATAAAAACAGTTGTGATCAAAGGTAAGGAAAAATTCATATTTTTATCCTCTAATTTCCAATTTCAATAATACTTGCTTCAAGTTTTAGCAAAAAGTTTACACAGATATTTAGCGTAAGCCGAAGAAAATCCTGGAACTGAAAAGTAAGACAAAATTTTTAGTACTGCGTTGGATAACGTTTTCTTCCTTTAATATAATAAAACTTATGTAGTTGCTCCAACCAATTAAAACGGGAAGGAACTTTGTATATGGGTGAGTTTCAGTTGTTTCTTTATGCTTTTTACGCAAATTAATCATCGAACAGGGTTGAGTGATAAATCATATTGAAGCTCTTACCGTCGTAATTCTTATTTTAACTGCCTAAAAGCTTACATAAATAGCCTAATTCCAAACATAAAGACTTAGTGATATTGAATAACACTAGTTTGTCAGTTTAAAATCGATGGTTTTCAGTTTTCAAGCTATTTTTCTAGAGAAAATTGTTTTTCATGGCGTATTTTATTATGACTGTCGAATATACCTAATCTCCAACTGTTTGCTCAAAAAACGACAACAATTTGAAAAAACACATTGGTGTATTTTTTCGACTATGGTCAGATTTTTCTGTGCCACTTGCACAGTAACTACTATCTTTGTTATGCTATTATACCAAAGCAAGTATGAAGCATAGTTATATTAGTAAAAAGAAAATTTATTCTTTAAGTCATAGATATTCAGTTTTTCTCTAGCCATGTCAGTGGACTTTCTAACTAACTTTGTTGCCTTAAGTTTTTGTTCACGGACAGAAAAAGCAAAAATTGTTGGCTGATTAACTTGTCGGCAAAATAAAGTAATGAGCTATGTATAGTTTGAAAAAAGACTATTTATAGTTTTCGATTGTTTTCATGCTTAAAATTGATCAGACAAACCGCTGAAACTGTAAGAGAACAAATATTTACAGTCATTATTTACTAAAGCACGAGGTTAGCAGAGAGTGTTATCATAACAAATTCAAAAAAAAAACAAGAAAGAATTGTTTTCTTTTTTTTGATTTGCTTACCATTATTGAGTTTGAATCAAATCAATGTTCCCTCATTTTTTGTAGACAAGTTTTATTTTGTAGACCACTTGAATGGAAATTGAAGGACAAAAAGTTACTGTTGTTCTGACAGAAAATCAAATCTCATACATTTGACTATCAATTTTTAAGTTTGGGAGGAGTTCTGATTTGACTTAGCTAACTATAGCTTTGTATTGCATTAACTCCAAGCAATTGAAAGCATATAAATTTTTTTTGCCCTTCTAAATTGTTACAACATTCAATTTAACATTTGGGCAATTTGGATAATTTTTGCGCAAAGAATTTTAATCTGTTAACTGGAAAGATAAAGTTTATTTCGTAAAAAATTTGTTCTATTGGACGCTAGTCATATAACTTGCACTCCATTAAAGCATTGAGTGGAGAAAAAGTAACACAAAACTGAATTGTATTTTATACCTCAGTGCTGAAAGACAACAAATAAAAAGGTGAGACTTATCAAACTTTTAATTTGACAATTCACTAACGCATTTTTCCTCAGCTAAATAATTGAAGTTGCGTTTTGTAGACCACTTGAATGCAAATTGAAGGACAAAAAATTACTGTTGTTCTGACACTATAACTCAAAATTACTGTTAAATTACTGTTACTGTTGTTTTTCTTTTTTTATTTTCGAAATTTGTTGTCTTTTGATTTTTGGTTGAAGATTTCATCAAAAAATGTTTGAGAGAAATTAAAAGCAGTCGGAACATTCAGAGCGTTGCCCTGATACAAGCAAGCTTGTTTGGATCTGTTAATTTTTACAAATAGGAATATCACTTTTTTTTGCTTTGTCCTGAACAATCAAAGGAACCAAATGTTTCAAAAAGCGTAACAGGTAGACAAAGTAGAAGAAAACAATTTTTTTTGTTATAACAAGAACAACCTATCCCTTTATATAGATTACAACTAATTTTTTATTATATTTCTGATAATTAATTACGCTAGTTTTAGTTAAATTAACCAAGGCCAGCGCTATTTTGTAATTAAATGGCTGCAACAAACCGGTCCAAAAAGGTTTCCCCTATTCAAAAGTAATAATCTTGAATTGAAGCAGCGCATATCCCTTGAATATATTTGAGCAAAACGTATATCATAGTCAGAATATTGTTCCGACGGTTGAAAATGGGGAGAAACTTCAAATTCGGGTGTGTTTTCTTGCACAGTAGCTGTCTATCCATGTTTGATATCCATTTTATGCTATGATTTAAAAAAAAAATTAAAACCAATTAGTTAATGATAACTTTAAGGTATGATCTACAATCCATGTTCATGAAATTCCTTTAATTATAGTGGGCTGCAAAATGACTGAGTCTGATTTGTTCTCCTTGTACGAGCCCATCACAACTTTCGTGCCTCTGGCTGAAGACCCCGCGGGGGTAAAGAAAAGGGCAATTGCCGTGACCAAAACAATCGAAACAGCAGTACGAAATGGAAAGACTTTCAGTGCTACTAAAAGTCTTCTTGAATATCCAATTTTATCAGTAGACGATGAAGAATATGTCATTCGAATTTTTCGCAGCTTTGCCTTGACTTGTTTTCAAAAAGAGTTCGACGAGTTTGATAGTTCATTCAAAAAAGAAAAGCTCGAACCTCTCCAAGAACTTCTGAAAGAGTTTCCAAATTTTTTGGTACTGAAAAATTTTCTCTCGACATTTAAATCAATTGCCTCGCTTGAGTCATGCTTTAAAGACAATCTATTCAAATCTCGCGAACAGCAAACAATACTCGCTGATATTTGGCAGCAGTGTTTCGACTTATATCAGCGAAACAGAGACATAAATGCCCAGGAGATTGAGTTTGTCCAAGTGTTTGAACATCATGTGACGCAGTTGTTCACTGAATCGAGTGGAGAAGTTAATTGTATCTGTGACTTGCAGATAATTAAAGAGAGTGTGACCTTGAAAGATCTGGTTACAAATATCAACACTTCTCCTATGCACGCCATATACGTTCAAAATGCGAGACATTCTGACCTGAGAACGAAACTTCAGAATGTCATCTCAGAAAGCAATTCTGAATTCCGGAAGCCTTTTCAGAAAATCCTGCAGTCATTGCTTGAAGAATATAGGGCACAACCAAAGGTTGGGGTAATTACTGCGCAAATAGATCAAAATCACAAGATTTTTCAAATCAAATCCTCCGGTATAACTTTGGATCGCGTGTTAGTCGAGTACCAGAAATTGACATCAAAACCAATAATTCGTGAGTTTCGCGTGTATGCGAGTAAACACTTCATCATCAATCAAAGCAAAACTGGCCAAGGAAAGAACTGGGTTGTAGCAAGTCCCATTGTTACAGTTTTAGCCCCGGAAAAAATGTGGAACTTGTCCGGTGCGGATAGTTCAAGGGAAGGCCAGCGAGCTCTGGACGGTAAAAGCCCTGGGGAGGATGGAGCAGATGGAGCATGTGGGTCACCGGGAGAAAGTGGGGGAAATCTACTGTTTTTGTGTGACCGAATTGAAGGCGCCAGAAACCTGAAAATTATCTCAAATGGGGCTAATGGCGGTGATGGCGAAGACGGAGGCAACGGTGCCCGTGGTGCTGATGGCAAAGACGGAACCTCCTTGGTTTGCAAAACAGAAGATGAACTTGGCAGCGAGATTGTGTCTATCACAACCCTTGAAGAAATAAAGATGTTTTGCTCCAAATGGGATCCACAAAGAGTGCTGCATGATGACAGCGGCACTGTGTTTTTCAGGAAAAGCGACAAGTTTGTTACTGGAAAATATCGGAACATGGAGGCGACTCTCATCCACTATAGATACAATTGGATTGCTATATGGCACGGTACTCTTATTTTAATAAAGGGATTACCGGGATCTGATGGGACGCCTGGTGGCAATGGTGGCAGTGCAGGGGCCGGAGGACAGGGCGGATATCCAGGAGTGGTTGAGTTGAGAGGAATCCAGGATTCAGAGTGCGTGGGAAGTGATGAGGTTGTAACGGAGACTATCCCAGGAAATGAGGGAAGAGATGGAGCTCCTGGGCAGCCAGGAAAAGGAGGAAGAAACGGAAACAGAGGAGCGGACTGGGGACGGGTGGAGACAGACGAGAAAACATTTGCCTGGCATGGGTCATTGAGTTTGTTTCGTTCACATGACCAGAAGGACAACAGGGTCTGGACCGGATTGCACAATCAGTATTACGGAATTGAAGAATCTGGCAGCTGGCCTCCGCAGGAATCGCGCCAGAGACCAGGGAAAAAAGCTTCAAAGAAGCAAAGTCAGCGTCGTGGTGTGAAAAAACGGGTGATACTCGAGGAAGAAATAAGCAAAGAGATGAATAAAGTTCTGAAGAATAGTGTAGCAAAAAAAATACAAGACCTGACAAAACAACAGGAAAAAGAAGAAGTAGCTCTGGAACAAAACTTAGAAGAGACTGAAATCAGCCAAACTCAGCGGGTACGTAACGCCAAAGTTATTGAAGTGATGCGGGAAGTGGAGTTTGTGGTTCCAAAACCAAAGATGACATCACCTACAGAAACGCTTCCAAATGGTTTAGTTCCTTTCTAAGATCCATTTGAAACCATTTAACTGCTAAACAAAAAATTAGACGAAAACCAACTACAAACAGTCTTACAAAGTTTTTTAATTCTCCAAATTTTACTGACTGCTTTGCAGGTTTTTTGGTCATTACAATTATACAATTTTACATAACATTTTTCTTATTTTTGCAATTATACATTTTTACATGACATGCCCTACATTCTATAGTCAAATGCATGTCTTGGAAAAAACTGATGTATAAGAAAAATTGCATAGATATGAGAAAAAAAAACAATAAATATCAATTTTCTTAGAGGACACAAAAACCTAATAGAATAAGGATATTCAGTAGCCGCGCAAGTAGCAAATCTCTTCAAACTGTGAAATTGGGTCGAAAAACGCTAAAATAGTTGCTCTTTGTAGTTTCGTCTCCATGAGACAATATTCGTGCACTTAAGCCTGAAATTCGAAAATTTTAAAAGAGAAATTCTCGACACCGAGACAACTTTTCGAAATTTCTTTTTCACTTCCAGAGTCAGGAACTTATAAGGATATTACTACGTTTTTCTGAAGATGTCTAAATTAAAAAACACAATCGACGTCAAAGTTCTTCCCAGTTACTGGCGTGGTCGAAACAACAAAAATCGATGACTGTCATTACTTTTCTTTTCGAATATTTGTCGTTTTCTTATGGGTGAAGTACTGGAATGAACAAAACGAAAAGTAACCATTAACAATTTAGTGAACGTAGTTTTTTTTCGAGAAAAAAAAACCCAGAGAAAAAATCGAACAATTTGAGTTATGTACTATTGACTGTACTCATAGATTAATTTCAGATAAGGTACACCGTCTGCTCGTCACGCTATCTTATTTTTGGCCGGATAGATTCGTGCAACTTCTTAGTCTAATACTGATCTTAATCCTACTCCTGTATCTCCTAGTCTCAATAGATCTAGTGTATACTGGTTTATGCGAGTTAGTTGTCAGAAGGAGAACAATTGTATACTAAGTTTTATTCAAATTGTTCTGGTGCTGAAACTACAAGTAGTTTCAGCACTTACAAATAAGTGTACATGTTAAAGATGGAATATGATTGATTAGTTATAGATATTTTTATAGTGATATTCCATCATAAATATTATTGGTCTATAAATGCTAGTTTAGAATTGGTTCCAAATTTGTCTATTTGTTTTTGCATTTTTTATAAGTTTTTAACTGACTTTTTCGTTTTCACGAAAGAGCTATATGAAGCTTTAAAACAAATTTTTGGTAGTGCAAAACTAATTTCAGCTTAATAAAAGCCTTTTCTGCTGTTATAATATTATGACACCACTCGTTCGCATTACTCGCTCGAGTTGAGACAAAAACGCAAAAACGTCTTACCGGTTTTCTTGACACTGGAAAAACTTTAGAAAGTTTCAATTTTCTTCAATCCGAAACAGAATGGGCTTTGATATGATATATTACTGGACCAATTCATGATTTTTTGTGATACTTGTTTTTGCTTGGGGAAAAATTGAAAGTTTAAAACACTCGAAGACAAATGTCTAGCCACAAACTTGATTTTTTTTAAAAAAAAAAAAGATACTTCATTCATGAACTGAAATGATAATTATACATATTGTCTCTCACTGCCGTGGAAACATTTACATGAGAATCTTGCGCAAAAAAAACGATACCAGTACAAATTGATTATCCGTGAAAAAATAACGATCATTTTTTTAGTTTTTAGAAAACTTTTCAAAACTGTTCAAGAACCACAGAACGTCCTGCACACAATTGGTATTCAAAAAATCAACATATATTTGGATTTTTTGTTAAAAACTTCCAGGCTTTTTCTGTATTTTCGATAACATCTTATTTTATTTAAAATAAACAATTTTAGAATTTTTGATTCTCATTTTTTTTAAATTTCAAAATTTAATTTTCATTTCAGCTATTTCACATATCTAATTGACATTTGATAGGGAGTTAAACCAGCTTATTCCAAAGCATCCCAAGCCCAGTCTGATTCTTCTGGCGTCAAATACGAACCAATGGACAAGTTGAGCCCTGAAGATAGATCTGTCAACTATATCAAACATCTACTGCCATTTGATAGAAAGCGCCTACTTATAAATCACATAAATACATTCAAGGCAAGCATAATAAGGTCGACCAATTCAGTGATACAAAAAAAACAGCAGAAGAAAATCGATACACTTCTATCAGTTGCTACCGAGGCCGTTATCAGCCGGGCCGCACCAGCGAAAAAGCACGAGGTGCTGGACTGTATACAACATACAACCTATCTATTAGACAAAAACTTGCCTCTCAGAGCTTCCGACGCATTGAACCAACTTCAGCATGTTTTTTTTGAACGATTCAGCTTCACTTTGGCAATTCAGTTGAGACAGGAAATTGAACAAATTGTAAGAAACGCATCAATGAGCATAGACTTGGCTGGTCAAATGGAACTGAATAACTTTCTGGATAGTCTGCTATTCGAAAGTGTTCAACTACTGTCGAGCACATTTGACGCGTCGGACTCAGACATTCGAAGGAAAAAAGCATATAGCGGTTAGTATATATATCTAGGATTTTCTCGAGAGTGCGAATGTCTGAGCTCTACCAAATCACTATAATGACCCTTTTGACCAAAATTTCTTCGCCTGAGACGAATATATGAAAATTTTTGGAAAAACTGAAGACGGTATCTCCGTATCACGTAAGGTTCTCGCATTGACTAGATTTGATATTTACTCATCATCCTACATTACGAGGCCAAATTGTGCACTGGACAGGCGCACAATTTTGTTTCTGTATGTTCCTGGATTCCAGAAACAAGTCTTAACATATGTTTCAAAATGTAAGTGGATTCCACAAACAAAATTTCAGTGGATTCCGCATACATATACCTGTAACTTAAATTTCGTCGGGACATTTATTTTGTAGCGGATTGCGCAACAAGCAAATAAAGCTAGTTATTTTGGATTCCGCAACTGTAAGTGGATTCCGCAAAATGTAAGTGGAATACGCAAAATGTAAGTAGAATCCGCAAATGTAGGTGGAATCCTCAAATTTTGTTTGCGGAATCAGCAAATGTAAGCAGATTCCGCAAATTGTATGTGAGTTCCGCATTTTTGTTTATTACTGAACTTGCATATGAACAATTAAAAGCTAGAGATGGAATATTTGATTTAATATCTATAGGAAAGCGCAATTTGAACGCAAAAGAATTTATCCATTTGTCAGCGGAATCCAAGAACGAATCTTATAACATTGGTTAACTATGCGGATGTCAAATTTTTCGCTTTGGTTTGAAATGTGTTTGAAATGGCTGTTAAGTGTTTGAAATGGCAGTTCATGTTTAAAATGGGGGCAGTTAAGTCACTCATCAGTGTTTGAGATGAGATGGTTCAGTTATGCTTAAGAAATCATCATCAGTATTTGAGATGACATGGCTCAGTTTGAAATGGCAGCTAAGTCACTCATCAGTAATTGAGATGAGATGGTTCAGTTAGTTTAGAAATTATCATCGCCCTCATCATTATTTGAGATGAGATGGTTCAGTTGGTTCAGAATTTATCATCGCACTCATCAGTCTTTGAGATGAGATGGTTCAGTTGGTTCAGAAAGTATCGTTGCACTCATCAGTATTTGAGATGAGATGGTTCAGTTATGCTTAAGAAATCATCATCAGTATTTGAGATGACATGGCTCAGTTTGAAATGGCAGCTAAGTCACTCATCAGTAATTGAGATGGTTCAGTTGGTTCAGAAATTACCATCGCCCTCATCATTATTTGAGATGAGATGGTTCAGTTGGTTCAGAAGTTATCATCGCACTCATCAGTCTTTGAGATGAGATGGTTCAGTTGGTTCAGAAAATATTATCGCACTCATCAGTCTTTGAGATGAGATGGTTCAGTTTGAAATGGCAGCTAAGTCACTCATCAGTAATTGAGATGAGATGGTTCAGTTGGTTCAGAAATTACCATCGCCCTCATCATTATTTGAGATGAGATGGTTCAGTTGGTTCAGAAGTTATCATCGCACTCATCAGTCTTTGAGATGAGATGGTTCAGTTGGTTCAGAAAATATTATCGCACTCATCAGTCTTTGAGATGAGATGGTTCAGTTGGTTCAGAAAGTATCGTTGCACTCATCAGTATTTGAGATGAGATGGTTCAGTATTTAAGACGAGTATATGAGATGGTTCAGTATTTGATACGAGATAAAGGACAGCTCGATTTTATTTTTTGAAAGCTGAACTGAACTTTCTTCTGAAAACTGGATTGAAAATCCTCGTTAAATTGAAACTGAAAAAAAAAACTTTTACAAGCGGTAACTAAAAAATACAGTACGAAAAGTAAAATTTTGTTTTTAAATATGGTTGAGCACTTGGATCAATTTTTCTGTTCTTTATGAATCCTTTCTCTCGATAACTCCATTTTCGACAAAGCGTCTTTATTGTCTTAATGGCTCACTATGGTATTCGTAGTCTGGTGTGTTTGTTGAAATTTTCTCCAGATAAAGTTTGCATTTACCTCTCTTATTGAATTTATTTTTCTCTTTCCGCAACTTTGTACTCGAAACGCTTGACGTGTTTGAGTTCTGATGTTTGAGCGTATATAAAATAAACAGAAATGGATTTTAGTACTTTCGCCATCTAAGGCTCACTATGGTATTCGTAGTCTGGTGTGTTTGTTGAAATTTTCTCCAGATAAAGTTTGCATTTACCTCTCTCATTGAATTTAATTCTCTCTTTCCGCAACTTTGTACTCGAAATGCTTGACGTGTTTGAGTTCTGATGTTTGAGCGTATATAAAATAAACAGAAATGGATTTTAGTACTTTCGCCATCTAAGGCTCACTATGGTATTCGTAGTCTGGTGTGTTTGTTGAAATTTTCTCCAGATAAAGTTTGCATTTACCTCTCTCATTGAATTTAATTCTCTCTTTCCGCAACTTTGTACTCGAAATGCTTGACGTGTTTGAGTTCTGATGTTTGAGCGTATATAAAATAAACAGAAATGGATTTTAGTACTTTCGCCATCTAAGGCTCACTATGGTATTCGTAGTCTGGTGTGTTTGTTGAAATTTTCTCCAGATAAAGTTTGCATTTACCTCTCTTATTGAATTTATTTCTCTCTTTCCGCAACTTTGTACTCGAATCGTTTGACGTGTTTGAGTTCTGATGTTTGAGCGTATATAAAATAAACAGAAATGGATTTTAGTACTTTCGCCATCTAAGGGGAGCCAATTTCGAATTGACGGAACAATTTTGTACAGTTGATACTGACAAATTGAAACGTGAATTTTAGTGTTGAATCTAAGTGCAAGCTTTTTCATCAAAAACTCATAACCGTAGCAATTTTTGTTACAAAAATGGACTACGTTAGTTTGAAATGAACAGAGCCATGCGGACACGACTTGAAGTATGGCTGAAAGACAGCTCTCTCTATAAGGTAGGCAATGGGAATCTGTTTTGCAAAACTTTGGGTCGATGTAGATAATATCAAAATTATGAACAGCAGCATCTTGTAAATTGTCGAAAAGATGACTGATTTGCTTCGTATGACTAACTTGCCATATGAAATGGCCAGTAAAAAGGACAGATTTTTATTTGGAAACTAGTAAGAACCTTACTGAACCTGTACAGTGACCTGCAGGAATAAGAGTGACAGTTAGGATATGAGTCTTGTCCCCTTCCGATGAAACATTCAATGTTATCTCATTATCTGAATCCAGAGGTATTATATATGGAGTTAAATGAACACAAAGCGGCAATGCACTCAACAAAGCAGCCAACATTTTGACAATTAATTTTCAATTTACACTGTTTTAACCTTTCGAAGAGTTCAGGCTCATTAAGGCCCGCCATGTGATCTGTATGACAGTGCGAAAGAAAATAAACCGTTGGTTTGAGGTTCTCCCCATTGAAGCAATAAATTGGAAACCCAGGAAGTTCTGATATTGGAACGAAAAATTCCGACATAATTATAGAGGGAAAAGGAGGTATGAACAGAGAATTAATAAAATGAGGATTGAAGATACATTTCTATAGCTTTTAAGAAAGGAGAAGGCCACCACATTTGATCGTCATGAGCCCGTTTTGAGTGTAAGCATCTGTCCTTGATTAATTTATACAGAAAAAATTTTTATCATTTGGGAGCATAATGAAGATTACACGAGTGGATCCGAAAAACAGTATTATTTAGCTTCATGAGAGCCAATTTTCCAGAGTCAAAAAGAAATACTTGAGAATTTTAATTCAAAAACTATCATTAACAATTTTTCTAATTTAAACCACTATGTAGCATCAATAAAACAAGCAGTAAAGTTCATCAGATGAGGCAATAAATTTAACTATGATGCAATAAAGTAAAAGATAACTAAATTTACAGTTTTAAAACAGAGAAAAAAGAGACGTAGATTGACTCTGTAATTGATAATGAGGGCACCAGTGACGGCTTTTGATTTGTGACAGCGATTTGCATTTTGAGTCATCACCACGGCAATTTGCACTAAAAACAGTTTTTTTATTAAAAGCCTAAATTAATTTGGTAAAAGTAATTTCTAAGGTAATTTTTAAAGTCAAAAGTACTTTGGTGAAATTAGTTTCAGTTTCTGAACTTTGGATGGCCGATGACCTGCTTTGTGAACACACAGCAAGCGGTTAACCTTGTTTTGCTTTTTCGAATTGAACGGTATGCGGAATTCTGTTTTGAGCCGGGCATTTCGAAAACGGTTGAACGTGGAAAACGGTTAAACTTTGATTGAACGTGGAAAACAGTTGAACTCTGATTGAACTCTGATTGAGCATGTGGAAAACGGTTGAACTCTGATTGAGTACGTGGAAAACGGTTGAACTCGGATGGAGTAAGCTAAGGCGATTGTTTGCATTAAAAAACATTTTTCCAATAATCTAGTCATAAAATATTTTAGTATTATGTTTTGAGATTCGAGATTTTGAAACTTAAGATTTGAGATAATCTGAATGTGTGGATTATACGTGGAAAACGGTTGAAATCTGATTGAACTCTGATTGATTTCACTAAGGCGATTGTTTGCACTAAAAAACAGTTTTCTATTAAACTAGTCATAAACTATTTAAGTAATATTTTTTGAGATTTGAGATTTTGAAACTTACCGATAATCTGAACGTGTGACGACGGCGGTTGGACTGTGTAACGACCGCGGTATTTGCACTGAAAAACAGTTTTCTAATAAACTTGTCATAAACCATTTTAGTTTATTTTTTGAGATTTTGAACCTTAACGACGAGGGTCCGACCCCAGGCTGGGATGATCCAGCGGTTCTGCCGCGTCGTCGGCCTTGAGCCCGGCCTGGCAGGTCTGCAGTCCCGGCGACTGATGGCGCTGCTCGTCCGCGACTGCCTCCGCCCGCTTGCCAAATTATAGGGCAGAGTGTTGTCATCACTGTCGCTGGATGAGTAGAGTATTCGGCCATCCCAGGCCACAGCGTGCTCGCGACCGCGACCCCGCGCGTAGGAAAACACAAGAGCGGCCGGGGCAGTGCTCTCTTCCTCGTCACTGCCCGAGAGCAGATCAAATTCGGAGACACTCCTCAGCTGCTCCGGTTCCGACTCCGAGTCAGAGTCACGGTAGGGCACCACTGTCCCCACCTCTATCTGATTGCCTGCCTCCTCATCCTCATCCTCATTTGGCTCCTCATCCTCGTCCATGTCAGAGGATTTAAACAAAAGTAAAACATGATCGATATGGAGGAGGGATTGGATGTTCTTTTGTGGTTTACATTGGGAAGGTTCAAGTTAGTGGTCAAAGGTGGAAAGAAGAGGTTGTTCACATGGCACCAGGCTTAGTTAGTTTAACAAAAAACAAGGTCAAAAGCAATAGTTATCAGTGCATGAAGCTATGGAAAGGCGGCAAGTCCTGCCGACAGAAGGGGCACTTTGGATGCGGCTCATCCTGCACCTCCCGCCAGCAGATAAGGCACAGCTTGTGCGCAATATCCCCACCATGGATCTGGTACAGATCCCGCCCCTCTTCACCGCAGATAGGACACATTTCATCGTCTGCTGTTTGTGGTTCATTCGTCATGTTTTCTGAAATCCAGTAACTTAGTTAGTTTCTCAGACTGCATGCTAAAACTTAGAATCATATTTCAATTTATAGAAAAAAAAACTGTTTTCAAAAGGTCAATTAATAAATCTAGGCATTTGTACACGTTCGTTGAAAAAACTGTACAGATTATCTATTATTTGGATATGGTAATAAAAAGGTTTCAGGCCCTTTTGACTGATATTTGGGCTAGTGGTGTTGGAAGAGACTGTCCATCCCTTCTTAATTCGACAGCCTTTCCTTAGTTATTGGCTTAAAATACAAAATTATCAAATTTTAGCATGATAGGTTAAACTGTGTTTTAGGATGAATTAAGCGTTTCAGTATACGGGATGACGAAACTCAATTTTTGGGATCAATTGAGTGTTTCAGTATATGCGATTGAACTGGGTGCAGTTTTTGGGATACGGAAGTAAGTATTTCAAAATCTGGGATGAAATTTGGCCAGAAGTACTTATGTAAACTATTCTTGCAAGGTGGCTATCTAAGGCTTTGTCATGCGCCTTCAGAATTCTCCAGACCTGCTCCAGATCTTCTAATTCTTGCGGCGTTATTGTGTCTCTGGTGCTATAAAAATATCTTTCTCTATTTTCATTTATTTCGACAAAAATGTATCAGTTTAACCTTTGATACTAACCACAGATGCACCATAAGCTCATTTAGATCCAACATCGGAAAAACAGGGTAGCAGCTGCTGAAGGGCAGGTCTCATCGTCTTTTCGCTCATGTCGAAAAACTCTGGCAGCGGTCAGGAGGTGTCCACGATGGATAAAACTGACACCCAGAGCCACTGACTCTGAATGCGTTTCAACCATATGTATCATGCCAGCTGGCATAACGAGGGCCTGGTGCTCCGTCAGAACAACTTTCTGACATCCTCCAGCATCACAGCGAGGGTCATCCCCCGGGGAAACATCGGTTTTCAACCCAGAGATTGCTGCATCAGATATTCCTGGAATACCTGCTTGTTGTTGACCGACGGGGCTATCAGATAAAATGTTTTGCAGCCTAAAAAAAGAACAAAATTTAACATATTTTTATATTTTGTTGACAAAATTGTGCACCAAACTTTGTTTAAATTTTCACTAAATTGTACATCATCACAGATGTAACGGAGAAATATTGGTGAAATGGTTTTATTGCTCCAGCCTGCGATAACAGTGGGTAGCTTGACTCCTTCATCGGTACTTCTGTCCTCTCCAACTTCCTTTATTGTATATATACCAACGACACATCCTTGACTGCTTTTGGGACAGAGAAATTTGTGGCAGCTGACAGGGAAGCATCAGCATCAATGATGTTCCAGAACATTGACGGCATTGATTGGAACTAAGCTTGAACATCAGCTGGCTTAATTGATCGTATATATTTCTAGGATTGAATACAAATAAGAGGTTTAACTTATTTGAAAGCTGGAGTCTTATTAGGAGTCTAACTACTTTAGAAACTGATTAACGTTTCCTTTAAGATGTACCGTCTAGCTCTGAGTTCCTTGGGGTATTCCTTCAAAATTTCATTAATAAAATTGTCCCCGTGTATTCGGCTGTCAAACTGGCAGCTTTTCGGAGGCCCTGTTAGTTGGCTTTTAAACCCCAGGATGTAATTAGCCGATGGAAATAACAAGACTGCTTGTTGGCCAAAAAACCAGTCTAACTGGATCCAGTTGACAAGATCAATCGCAGAAACGCACTGTATTAGACTTGAGGCAGGCATGATTTAACAAAATACCCAAAAAAGATGATCCAAATTTATTTATATCGATTTTGAGCTAATTTTAGTTTCAGATGCTTACTTTTAGTTTCAGATGCGAAAGTCTCTCTCTTAGTTCGCCATAGACAATTGGAGGTAACAGGTCAATATGACTGGCACTCGTGATACAAGAGCTGCCTGAAACCCCGAGCTTTTGATTTCTGTATCCGCACCAAAGGAGGTCGTTGATTTTTCCTCAGATCTGCGTCAACCAGACTATGAAGTGGCGAAATGAAGCCTGGTAGATGAAAGGGCGAAACAAACTCTGGAAAGAGAGGAAGTGGATCTGGACTCAGACACGGTCCATTCGGTACCTCGGGAAGTATAACCATCCTATTTAGCGCAGCTGGCGCACCGATTGGCAACTGGCCGGTGATTTCCGAGGTATGTTCAGCGATAGCACTTGTCACTTCGTTGCCAACTGCCCCTGGAGCAGTGTCCTTGGAGATTTTGTCGTCATTCAGTGAATTAGAGGGCTAAAACAGTGGTTTTGATTTAAATGCAGACTAGTGGGAGGACAATTACACTTGCAGACTAGTGGGTGGACATTTATATCAAACAAATACGGCGTTTTGTTAATACAATTGAAATGTTCAAAACGGGTTGCTCTTCCTCCGGCTTCATTTTGCACAAAATTGTCGCCAATTGTTCCTGCTTGTACCCGCTCGTCGCATCTGGCTCGCTTGGTTCCTGCTTGCAGCAGGTTGTCACATGATGCCCATTTCTGCACGGTTCATGTTTGTTCCAGGAGGTCGTCTTGATTGTCGTCTTAATGTCTTGATAATCTTTTTGCTGGTTCTCAACGCTTTTTTTACGGTAGTGCGTCTCATCGTCCGCCTCTTTCTCATTGTCGTGATACAGTCTAGTTGCGCAGACGTGGACTGAGTTATTTGGCTTAGTGCTAAAACAGTTTGAATATGTAATCAAAAAACATATAAATTGATGGGTAAGTGTCTTTACTTCCAAAGCAAACATCTTCATTCAATCTGATAATCGCCGATTACATCTTCGCAGATCAATTTTGCCCTCCTCTGCTTCGCTCTGAATGGTAATTGGCACTCGTCATAAGAGTACCGCACAAAGTTATAACTTTTCCTAGTGGGAGAGAGCAGCTTTCGTTTGAGCCCAGAACTTCGATTGGCTCTTATCCTCTCCCATCATCCAGGCTACAATACATGCTCTGCGGTTCTGTAGCAGTCGCTGAAACCCTCCGTGCCACAGAACATGCAACTCAGTTTCTTCAGTTTCGCATCCCTCTTCTCGCATCGCTTTTCAGCAAAATGGCGGACCATGTTGCTTTTTTGCGAAAATTGTAGGTCGCACTCTGAAAACGAAAAGAAAAACAAAATCATTCAAGGATTAAAAATTAGACAGTAAAAATATTTTCACATTATCGATTTTGTTACAATTGTTGGTATGGGGACTATAATTAGGCTATGACATCTTTAGCCCTCGTTTCAAAAGCAAAGCACTCTTTACAATATAAAATTGATTCATATATGAGGTGGGGGAAAAGGAAAAAGAGCCAATAAATTTTTGTGGAATCCGCAAAATCCTAAGCACTATCTATATCATTTATTAAGAAACCAGTATCAAATAGTTTAGAACCTTTGCCACAACAATTTTGTGATACCCTTTACGATAGAAAACCGGTACTTTAATTGTGAAAAGCAAGCCTTATTTTTTATTACGATATATATATATTTAAAAAAAACATCTTTTAGGCCACAATAGTTTTGATGCAAGTTTACTTCGTTGTTTTAAAAACATCTTGCAGAGCCTTCTTAAAGAGTACTCTTGGATAAACTGGAAGCTAAGCACAGTCGTCCTTTGCGAATAATCAGTTACAAGAGGTTATCTGAGATGCAGAACAATTTAAATTTCCTTGAAATCGTTTATTACGCATTTTATGAAATATTGACACTTGAAGAAAAACGTTAAGGATGATGATAACCTTACTTTTGCACTCGAAGTCAGTCATATATCGGATTGATCGGTAATGGATAGAGGACATCAAATCAAAAAAACAGAATCAGATCCGAAAATAATTTTAAGTTAAAATGATAGGATCAACAGCGGTTTTTCAATACTACACAATCAATTTCGTTCTAATAATAATCAATTAAATTAAATTTATTGATGGCATTTTCGTTGCAAGGTACCATATAGGGGAGAAAACAATTGGATCCGAAACCGTAGTTTTGGATCTTGTTATTTTCTCCCCTCTGGTACTTTTGTAATGACCCGGGTTGCCCACCAAAATAGGCACAACCCGGGGAATATCACCCTATAAAGATATATGCCCCTAATATGCCCCCACGATTTTTGTACACTGTTAACCCCCACCCCCTAATACCCCCCACGAATTTTGCACCTTGTTAACTACCCCCCCATTGCAATAGGGGAAGAGATAGTTAACAAGATCCCCGGTTTTTGTCCTCCTATATCGATTGGGGAAATGGTAGGTTTGATGTACTGGTTATTGCCAGTATTTGGGATTGCCAGTATATAGGATTGCCGGTATTTTCGATTTTGCAGAACTGCAACAAACTATCGATTGTCAGTATTTGAGACTTTGGAGAACTGCAACGAACTATAATCATTATTTGGGTTTTTACAGGACTTTTCGTCAGTAATTGGGATTTTGTCGGTATTTAGGATTTTGCAGAACTGCAACAAACTATAATCAGTATCTGCAATTTTGCAGAACTTTTTGTCAGTAATTGGGATTTGGTCAGTATTTGGGATTTTGCAACTGCAAAAAACTTGTCAGTATATATGGACTTTTTCCTCATTGAGTTAAATTTTGTACTGTAAATTGGAACGAAACTGGAACAAAATCGGAAAGAATTGTTCAGTATTTGAGATTGATTTGAACTGCAGCAAGAACTACTGAGATTTTGCAAAACTAGAACAAACTATTTCAGTTTTTGCAAAACTAAAACAAACTATTTCAGCACGGCGCCATTACACATTCTTGTCCGTCAAGATTTGAGATTTGACAAACCTAGAACGAATGACTATTACGGTTTTTGGGATGAGAAATAGACCGAACGGGGCCATTAATCCCTGTCAGTTTTGAGATTTTGCAAAACTGAACGGACTATTTCCGTAATTGGGGCGGGATAAACAACTAAACGGCGCCAGTACACATGCAATTCAGAAACGATGATATAATTAGTGATTTTTTTACTCGAAAAAATATTTGAGGGTGAAAAAAATTTTACAAATTTTTTCATGAAAGAGAAATGTTTGGCCATATTACAGGAAAAAAGGGTATAAACTTGGGTATAATTACAAAATTAAGTTAAACTGGAGACTTCAAGATTTATTGATCTCCTCCGTTTACCATAAGCTTTGAGGAGCGTATGATAATCACGGATTATGAAATCTAACACTTGAAAATCGAATTAATCAAACAAATGATGACTCTTTTAATTGACGGCTTAAGAACTATCGAAATAATTTTGACTCTAGTTGGCTATGAAATCTCTCGGCTGGCGATAAAGCTTAACCCAAGTTTGGCCAAGTCGGTTTGGCCAAGTTGAAAATCACAGGAAAAAAAGGGTATAACCTAGGGTTTAATCACAAGGTATAGTTAAACTGGGTAGTTTAAGAGTTTATTAATCTCCTCCGATTACCATAATCAACCATTTGAGGAGCGTATGATAATAACGGATTATGATATCTAAACACTTGAAAATCAATGAATCAAACAATAATGAAACAGAAACAATTACTGACTCTTTTACCTGACGGCTTACAAAGTATCGAAACAATTATGACGCTATGAAGCTTAACCCAAGTTTGGCCAAGCCGGTTAGGCCAAGTTAAAAATCACACCAGAATGCACAATCATTTTTCCAATTAAGCAAATTGGTAATTCCACAGATATGGATACCTTAAATAACACCCTCTATGCATTCATCACTGCACCTCTTTTAATTTCAGTTTGAAAATCTTCTAAATTTATTCATTACCGCACTTTTTTCGAATTTAGTTTCCGACAAACAATTCCGACAAACAAAACCGACACGAATATCGACAAAAACTGATACGACTCGACGTACCAACAAACAAACCGACATACGAATCGACATATAAAAAACCGACAAACGAATCGGGACGCACTCCATACAAATGAGCGACTCGGCCGATACGACAAAAGACTCTTCAAGGACCGAGAAAAGTATGGAGCAACAAGTGTGAAATTGCTATTCGATAGCATCAGATAATGATCGAAAATTTGTAGACGCCCACATTCTTGACGAAATAGCAGCAAAAGAACTAGCAAACAAATATCGAACGGTGCAAAGACTAGTTTCAGAAATGGTCGATGAAACTACATTGGAAGTCGACGATCTTGCACAAAAATTAGCAATACCACGGTTACGCAGTCATTCGATTGCAGTAGCAGCAGGAGTCATGCAGATGTTTACTCTACGGGGCTTCAAGGAAATACCGTGGAACAAAAAATGAAGAAACATGGTAAAGTTTCTCTTTTCAGATACAATGCTACCCGATTATTCACTTTTTAGTGTTATAAACCATCAAAACAGATCGCCTTTGCCCTTAGAACAGTTAGAAACCTCATCAAAAACCCCGATATCAACAGAATCAGCAACCTCACAACCATTACCTCTTCCATCACCCCCAGAACCATCAAGAAGTTCAGCAACCGCATCCTTGTACAGGCAACATCATATTCAACTTTCGAAGCATGTAATTTCTTGCAAGTCTACTGGGAAGAGAGGTCTGAACAAACTACATGAATGGCGCACATCAAAAGAACTCGATACGTGTTCGCGCCAAGTTCTGTTTTATGTTCGATGCCATAGAGTTAGCCTCCAAGGACAAATGGAAGTAGCTAAAAAAGGTTCCCATAGAATAAAACGGGGTACGGGTGGTCGCAAAAAAAGTAGATTTACTTTTTCCACCAGTTTTGTGATTACTCGCTTATTTAAGAAACGGGGATCTTCGGAAGATTTCAAGTAAGATTTGACTATAGCGACAAAAACTGGAAACGTTGACAATAATATCAACACGATCTCGGCTTGAAATTACAGGCTTCAAATCATTCGTCCTTTCTCGTATACACATTCGTCGAGCAACCGCCAAAAAAGTGGTTCACTTTACAAACTTCTGTAAGCCGAGAAAACTTTTTCTGGATTTCGAAGTTAACTAGTTTCTTGCGTCAAAGCAGTTGCGTTTCTTTCACTGAAAATTACGGCACTTCACGGATTAAGCGTGGATATCTGGGCAGACAGCTCTTAGTTTGGGGGTGTGGAGGTAACTAGGCTCGCATTCAGACTCTTGGATGTCGAAATTAGCGTACAGTCGACTCTCAGCGTTTTCTGTTTCGCAGGTAAGTACATTTTGTTTCAGATACTTTATATTTGATTTATTTTAGAAAAAAAATTCTCAGGATTATTTGTCTCGGCATCGCTTATATGTTATAAAAAGTCAATATGGTTAACTTTATTTGCCCCTTAACTAAATAAGGCACTTTGGGTCCACGCAGTACTGTATCTTCCAATAAAAAATATTTGTCAAATGGAGCAGAGCGCAAAATTTTTCTGCCTACGAACAAAAGCCAGTGCGGAATTTAAGAGCAAATAGTTAATCATTATAAATAGAACCCACTCCAAGTCTTAAAGCACCGAGAACTCAAATTTATGAATGTACCTCTTTTATCAGCATTTGGATTGATCTTTTCTTTTGGAACCAGGTAGAAATTCAACACCGAAAATCATATCTGCTCAAATTCAAATCGTATCTGTCCATGCCTGCAAAACTGAATATGTAGTTTTTTCCTTGCTTAATCGACAAGTGTTTCAGCGTACCGTGGAAAAGACAGCAGTTACGCTACGAAGTACAACTTTTATCCCACTACAGCTGACAACCAAGAATCGGGTTGGTTGTACAGCCAAACGAATTCCCTAAGACAGTTAGGAGCAAAACTGACCTTTAGTGGCGATTCACCATTTTTGTTGCGGCTGGTTATTGGTGTCTCTAATGAGCAGTCATCTGAAACAGTCTCGTGGCTGCCACTGTATGTGTCAAATGACATTAAGGACTTCCGTCCACTAACTTGTGAGTCAGATACTGGTAACAGAACTGAACCGAATGTGCCATTTCGAAAAGAGTTACCCAAGACGTACTGGTCAGCATCGAAGACATTCGATGCGTTGACCATATGCCACCCACATGATTACAAGATGTGTGGAAACAGATCTTCGTAAAATTGCACAAAAAATAACCGATGATTTGCATCCTCACGAAAAGTGTGCATTCAGCGCTTTGACAAAAATTTGACCAGACGGGGGGCCAAAAAGCTATTTTTCTTTTCACCACTGTCTCGATAGGAGGAACAGACAAAGCTGGCAAAGTAGGGGCAATCTCTCTTTCTGGAATCTGTGCGCTGACTGTCATCGCTGACAAGGAAAAAATGAAAGAGGCTAGCACCGAAATTGAAGAAAATACAGATCCGTACGTTAAGTCTGTAAAACTGCTACAAGCCCTATACCCGAGTCTCATCTCAAAAGTTCCTGGAAAAACCCTCGGGTGCACCACCACCAAAGATGCCAGTAAATTTTTGAGAAAGAGCTTGAATGAATGCACGAAACTACTGAGAGCCAGAGGTGATTTTAACGCTTCAGAGAACGATAAGTGGGCTGAAATTTACTATCAAATTTCGAGGCTAATCTTCGGAGAACAAGGATTAACGCCCTACAAATTAAACTTTACCTAACGCCACAGCTTGTGGTGAGCGATTTAATACGAAGTTCCTGGGAACATTTGTGCGAAGCTCTCGAAAAATCCAACCACCATGCGAACACGGATTTCCAAAGTAGGACAATGCGAGGGCGGAAGAAAATTGCATAACCAAGATCCCTTGTTCCTCGAAATGATTTTTTTTTCATTCTGCAAGTTCACCAAATCTGGCAAGTGCACATGTAGTTTTCTAAACAATGCGGGAGACGTCTTGGGAGGAACCAATGCTATCCCGTCCTATTTACAAATATGTCAAAAAATTCTAGAATTTCCGAAAACTGCCGTCGGTGAAAAGCGTCCATCTAGTTATTGATACTGAGGAATGTAGTGATACTGAGCAAAAACCAAACGGAAGAGCTGACAAAAAAACTGTCACCTGCATCCATCCAGTTCCGTAATTTTGCGGGTAGTTATTTCAATTTTTTGAAGCTAGAATACTTAGTTGACTCTCTTTACTGTGGTTCAGTTATTGATCAGACATCTTACCAGCTACATCCGGGGAGTCATTTTTCAGCTATTTACGTCAAAGACAAGCGGCCACTTTTGATGGAGCTTTGTCAAACTGGCGGTGAAGGTAAGGTTTCTGCAATCGTAGCTTTAAGGAAACATAGAACTGAAAAATTGTCGCAGATTCCAAATACTGAACTCCAGGTAACCCCTTCGTGTAGCTGAACAAAATCAACTCACATAGTACGATGGAACGTAAGTAATTAAAATTGAAATAATTAATTAGCTTGACGGAGGATGCTGACCTCACAACATCACAACAAAACGAGAGATCAGTTTCGACGAGTCCAGTGTTAAAACAACGTTCAAGTAAACCACGCTTGTGGTATGCCCTGCATATCCCGTCGGGGGCCAATAACACTCGACGAGGGACGAGACGAAACCACTTTTAACCGAAACAAACGGAACGAAGGTTTATAAGGCTACCACTACCAACAACAACCATAGGCAACGTATACGAGCCATATGGCCATGGCTAGTTTTTGGCCATAGGAAACGTTTACGTACACGAATACCATCTGGTCACTTCGGCTACTCATTATAATTAACATTAAATAATCTTGTTAACTAGTTACCCCCTTTTGCAATAAGGATACGACACATTATATTTCTGAGTATCAAAACATTGCGAAAAAAGCATTCTGATTTTTATATCGGTATAGATTCGTTACAGATACCAGAGTGGCGATAATAATTTAAAAAAGATCCACAATTATACAAGTGAATTGTTTTGGGTACAACTATGATAGTTAGGCCCTTAAAATCAAAATAATTACGAAACCAATCTGTGCAGTTCGTTAGTTGCAAGCAGATTCCGCATACAAGAACTCATTTTATAGTTTATTGGCCTTTTATATGAAAACGCTGATTATAGTTTATTTGTTATACTTGTTTTTGCGGGGCGCCTTTCGTGGATCTTAGTATTATACTTGTACAGTTTTCGGGCGACAATGAGTCTCGGTGGCTCTCAGATGGTACCCTCAGCATAATGCCCGTTAATTCTCCCCTCTGGAAAAATTGAGGGGGACCCAAGTAGCTGTTTTATATGATCTCCCGTAAAATTTACTACTAATAAAAAATTATATTAGAGTGCGACATATTGTTTTTATTGACTCCACAAACTGTTAGAGATTCCGCAGCTTGTAAGTGAGATATCCAGAAATAACCAGCCTGGAATCCACCAACAGCTCTTAAATCATTACTTAATCAAGTTCCTGGATATACCATTTTAGAAATTAATTATCAGTTTAAATATTTGATTGAAATAGCCGTTTTGATTTGTAAATCCGTAATTTGATAACCCAGCAGCATTGAGCAATGAATATATGGTAAGAACAACGTGGATATGTACTTTAAGACTTCAAACATTTGATTGAAAACGGCCATTTTGATTTTTGAATTTAATTTTCCTATGTGTCATATTTGATTATCGACATATCCCAGCAAACCTTTGTAGCTGTGTCAAAAACAGTCACGCCCGCGGTTTAATGCAACTATTTTAAACCGTCAAACCAAGCACTTCGATTTGTTGAATTGCATAATACTTTAACAACACGCCCAGGGACAAAAAAAATTTACCAATTTTATTGATTTTGGCTCAACTCGGCTAAACTAAATTTTATGTATTAGCTGTTATTGTAAGATCTGATTCCATTTTCATTATAGGATGGATTAACAGTGACAACTAAACGTAATTTTAAATTTAAGTTTATGGCATACTCCCAATTAATTCGTAAACACCCTAGAATGTAAACTCGAATTGATTCGTTGCAGCCATAGATTCAAATTTGAAATGTTAAAATAAGGTTTAACGTCAAATTTTCATAAAAAGATCAAACATCAAATTATAGTCTATGCCGAAGTTTAAGGTCAAATTTCACAATTGATCCCTATGGAAGTTGACATTTGACCTCGTGGTAGATTCAACCTCGGGGGATCGGAGCATTTGAGCAAACTACCGGAACTGTCATTCGTTAAGGAAGAGTTTAATTTAGACTTCGCCGGCCCTTTAGACGCTTTCTGGGGACCTTGTGATCTCTATTGATAATGGTTTAGGTCAAGAGACGTCAATCATATCAGACCGCCTGGCAAAGAGTTCGGAGCCACTCGATTGAGCAGAGGACCCGTTGGGTAAATATTTTGTAACCTTTAAATTTTGAAATTTCCTGCATCCCAGGAAAACATATGGGTGTTACAGACCTTTTATTTAGATCACCTCTTTTTTTTTCATTTTATTGAATCCACTTTTTAACCAACTTTTTAAATTTTAAATCCTTTAGCGTTTAAACATTTGATTGAAAACGGCCATTTTGATTTTTGAATTTAGTTTTCCTATGTGTCATATTTATTTGTCGACATATCCCAGCAAACCTTTGTAGCCGTGTCAAAAACAGTCACGTCCGCGGTTTCACACAATTAATTTAAACTGTCAAACCAAGCAATTCGACTTGTTGAAAAGCATAGTACTTTAACAAAATGCCCAGGGACAAAATAATTTAACTATGTTGTTGATTTTGGTTCAACTCGGCTAAACTAAATTTTATGTATCAGCTGTTATTGTAAGAACTGATTCCATTTGCATTATAGGATGGATTAACAGTGACAACTAATCGTAGTTTTAAATTTAAAGTTATGTCATACTCCCAATTAATTCGTAAACGCCCTAGAAAGTATATTCCAATCGATTCGTAGCAGCCATTGATTCAAATCTGAAGCTTAAAAAAAGGTTTAACGTCAACTTTTCATAAAAAGAACAAACGTCAAATTATAGCCTATGCCGAAGTTTAAGGTCAACTTTCACAGTTGATCCCTATGGAATTTGACATTCGACCTCGTGGTAGATTCAACCTAGTGGGATTGAAGCACATGAGCAAACTACCGGAACTGTTGTTTATTCACGAAGACCTTAATTTAGACTTCGCCGGCCCTTTGGACGCTTTCTGGGGACCTTTTGATCTCTATTGATAATGGTTTAGGTCTGGGGACGAAATAGCAGCAAAAGAACTAGCAAACAAATATCGAACGGTGCAAAGACTAGTTTCAGAAATGGTCGATGAAACTACATTGGAAGTCGACGATCTTGCACAAAAATTAGCAATACCACGGTTACGCAGTCATTCGATTGCAGTAGCAGCAGGAGTCATGCAGATGTTTACTCTACGGGGCTTCAAGGAAATACCGTGGAACAAAAAATGAAGAAACATGGTAAAGTTTCTCTTTTCAGATACAATGCTACCCGATTATTCACTTTTTAGTGTTATAAACCATCAAAACAGATCGCCTTTGCCCTTAGAACAGTTAGAAACCTCATCAAAAACCCCGATATCAACAGAATCAGCAACCTCACAACCATTACCTCTTCCATCACCCCCAGAACCATCAAGAAGTTCAGCAACCGCATCCTTGTACAGGCAACATCATATTCAACTTTCGAAGCATGTAATTTCTTGCAAGTCTACTGGGAAGAGAGGTCTGAACAAACTACATGAATGGCGCACATCAAAAGAACTCGATACGTGTTCGCGCCAAGTTCTGTTTTATGTTCGATGCCATAGAGTTAGCCTCCAAGGACAAATGGAAGTAGCTAAAAAAGGTTCCCATAGAATAAAACGGGGTACGGGTGGTCGCAAAAAAAGTAGATTTACTTTTTCCACCAGTTTTGTGATTACTCGCTTATTTAAGAAACGGGGATCTTCGGAAGATTTCAAGTAAGATTTGACTATAGCGACAAAAACTGGAAACGTTGACAATAATATCAACACGATCTCGGCTTGAAATTACAGGCTTCAAATCATTCGTCCTTTCTCGTATACACATTCGTCGAGCAACCGCCAAAAAAGTGGTTCACTTTACAAACTTCTGTAAGCCGAGAAAACTTTTTCTGGATTTCGAAGTTAACTAGTTTCTTGCGTCAAAGCAGTTGCGTTTCTTTCACTGAAAATTACGGCACTTCACGGATTAAGCGTGGATATCTGGGCAGACAGCTCTTAGTTTGGGGGTGTGGAGGTAACTAGGCTCGCATTCAGACTCTTGGATGTCGAAATTAGCGTACAGTCGACTCTCAGCGTTTTCTGTTTCGCAGGTAAGTACATTTTGTTTCAGATACTTTATATTTGATTTATTTTAGAAAAAAAATTCTCAGGATTATTTGTCTCGGCATCGCTTATATGTTATAAAAAGTCAATATGGTTAACTTTATTTGCCCCTTAACTAAATAAGGCACTTTGGGTCCACGCAGTACTGTATCTTCCAATAAAAAATATTTGTCAAATGGAGCAGAGCGCAAAATTTTTCTGCCTACGAACAAAAGCCAGTGCGGAATTTAAGAGCAAATAGTTAATCATTATAAATAGAACCCACTCCAAGTCTTAAAGCACCGAGAACTAAACCAAACGGAAGAGCTGACAAAAAAACTGTCACCTGCATCCATCCAGTTCCGTAATTTTGCGGGTAGTTATTTCAATTTTTTGAAGCTAGAATACTTAGTTGACTCTCTTTACTGTGGTTCAGTTATTGATCAGACATCTTACCAGCTACATCCGGGGAGTCATTTTTCAGCTATTTACGTCAAAGACAAGCGGCCACTTTTGATGGAGCTTTGTCAAACTGGCGGTGAAGGTAAGGTTTCTGCAATCGTAGCTTTAAGGAAACATAGAACTGAAAAATTGTCGCAGATTCCAAATACTGAACTCCAGGTAACCCCTTCGTGTAGCTGAACAAAATCAACTCACATAGTACGATGGAACGTAAGTAATTAAAATTGAAATAATTAATTAGCTTGACGGAGGATGCTGACCTCACAACATCACAACAAAACGAGAGATCAGTTTCGACGAGTCCAGTGTTAAAACAACGTTCAAGTAAACCACGCTTGTGGTATGCCCTACATATCCCGTCGGGGGCCAATAACACTCGACGAGGGACGAGACGAAACCACTTTTAACCGAAACAAACGGAACGAAGGTTTATAAGGCTACCACTACCAACAACAACCATAGGCAACGTATACGAGCCATATGGCCATGGCTAGTTTTTGGCCATAGGAAACGTTTACGTACACGAATACCATCTGGTCACTTCGGCTACTCATTATAATTAACATTAAATAATCTTGTTAACTAGTTACCCCCTTTTGCAATAAGGATACGACACATTATATTTCTGAGTATCAAAACATTGCGAAAAAAGCATTCTGATTTTTATATCGGTATAGATTCGTTACAGATACCAGAGTGGCGATAATAATTTAAAAAAGATCCACAATTATACAAGTGAATTGTTTTGGGTACAACTATGATAGTTAGGCCCTTAAAATCAAAATAATTACGAAACCAATCTGTGCAGTTCGTTAGTTGCAAGCAGATTCCGCATACAAGAACTCATTTTATAGTTTATTGGCCTTTTATATGAAAACGCTGATTATAGTTTATTTGTTATACTTGTTTTTGCGGGGCGCCTTTCGTGGATCTTAGTATTATACTTGTACAGTTTTCGGGCGACAATGAGTCTCGGTGGCTCTCAGATGGTACCCTCAGCATAATGCCCGTTAATTCTCCCCTCTGGAAAAATTGAGGGGGACCCAAGTAGCTGTTTTATATGATCTCCCGTAAAATTTACTACTAATAAAAAATTATATTAGAGTGCGACATATTGTTTTTATTGACTCCACAAACTGTTAGGGATTCCGCAGCTTGTAAGTGAGATATCCAGAAATAACCAGCCTGGAATCCACCAACAGCTCTTAAATCATTACTTAATCAAGTTCCTGGATATACCATTTTAGAAATTAATTATCAGTTTAAATATTTGATTGAAATAGCCGTTTTGATTTGTAAATCCGTAATTTGATAACCCAGCAGCATTGAGCAATGAATATATGGTAAGAACAACGTGGATATGTACTTTAAGACTTCAAACATTTGATTGAAAACGGCCATTTTGATTTTTGAATTTAGTTTTCCTATGTGTCATATTTGATTATCGACATATCCCAGCAAACCTTTGTAGCTGTGTCAAAAACAGTCACGCCCGCGGTTTAATGCAACTATTTTAAACCGTCAAACCAAGCACTTCGATTTGTTGAATTGCATAATACTTTAACAACACGCCCAGGGACAAAAAAAATTTACCAATTTTATTGATTTTGGCTCAACTCGGCTAAACTAAATTTTATGTATTAGCTGTTATTGTAAGATCTGATTCCATTTTCATTATAGGATGGATTAACAGTGACAACTAAACGTAATTTTAAATTTAAGTTTATGGCATACTCCCAATTAATTCGTAAACACCCTAGAATGTAAACTCGAATTGATTCGTTGCAGCCATAGATTCAAATTTGAAATGTTAAAATAAGGTTTAACGTCAAATTTTCATAAAAAGATCAAACATCAAATTATAGTCTATGCCGAAGTTTAAGGTCAAATTTCACAATTGATCCCTATGGAAGTTGACATTTGACCTCGTGGTAGATTCAACCTCGGGGGATCGGAGCATTTGAGCAAACTACCGGAACTGTCATTCGTTAAGGAAGAGTTTAATTTAGACTTCGCCGGCCCTTTAGACGCTTTCTGGGGACCTTGTGATCTCTATTGATAATGGTTTAGGTCAAGAGACGTCAATCATATCAGACCGCCTGGCAAAGAGTTCGGAGCCACTCGATTGAGCAGAGGACCCGTTGGGTAAATACTTTGTAACCTTTAAATTTTGAAATTTCCTGCATCCCAGGAAAACATATGGGTGTTACAGACCTTTTATTTAGATCACCTCTTTTTTTTCATTTTATTGAATCCACTTTTTAACCAACTTTTTAAATTTTAAATCCTTTAGCGTTTAAACATTTGATTGAAAACGGCCATTTTGATTTTTGAATTTAGTTTTCCTATGTGTCATATTTATTTGTCGACATATCCCAGCAAACCTTTGTAGCCGTGTCAAAAACAGTCACGTCCGCGGTTTCACACAATTAATTTAAACTGTCAAACCAAGCAATTCGACTTGTTGAAAAGCATAGTACTTTAACAAAATGCCCAGGGACAAAATAATTTAACTATGTTGTTGATTTTGGTTCAACTCGGCTAAACTAAATTTTATGTATCAGCTGTTATTGTAAGAACTGATTCCATTTGCATTATAGGATGGATTAACAGTGACAACTAATCGTAGTTTTAAATTTAAAGTTATGTCATACTCCCAATTAATTCGTAAACGCCCTAGAAAGTATATTCCAATCGATTCGTAGCAGCCATTGATTCAAATCTGAAGCTTAAAAAAAGGTTTAACGTCAACTTTTCATAAAAAGAACAAACGTCAAATTATAGCCTATGCCGAAGTTTAAGGTCAACTTTCACAGTTGATCCCTATGGAATTTGACATTCGACCTCGTGGTAGATTCAACCTAGTGGGATTGAAGCACATGAGCAAACTACCGGAACTGTTGTTTATTCACGAAGACCTTAATTTAGACTTCGCCGGCCCTTTGGACGCTTTCTGGGGACCTTTTGATCTCTATTGATAATGGTTTAGGTCTGGGGACGTCAATCATATCAGACCGCCGGGCAAAGAGTTGGGAGCCACACGATTGATCAGAGGACCCGTTGGGTAAACAGATTGTTACATTTATATTTTAAAAATTTCCTGCATCTCAGGAAAATATATGGGTTTTACTGACCTTTTTTTCTAGATTACTTACTTTTATTCATTTTGTAGGATCCATTTTCTTAAACCAACCTTCTTTAATTTGGACCTTTTAGGTTTTAAACATTTGATTCAAAACGGCCATTTCGATTTTTAAATTTAGTTTTCCTATATGTCATAATTATTTATCGACATATCCGATCAAATCTTTGTAGCCGTGTCAAAAACAGTCACGCTAGCGGTTTAACACAACCAATTTAAATTGTCAAACCAAAAAATTTGATTTGTTAAATTGCCTAATAATTTAACAAAAAGCTTAGGGACAAAAAAATAAC
The DNA here is from genome assembly GCF_963678635.1 of Symsagittifera roscoffensis. Lineage (NCBI taxonomy): Eukaryota > Metazoa > Xenacoelomorpha > Acoela > Convolutidae > Symsagittifera > Symsagittifera roscoffensis. The sequence goes on along the minus strand of NC_087067.1, from coordinate 52,482,135 downwards.
AATGTTGTTGATTTTGGTTCAACTCGGCACAACTAAATTCTATGTATTAGCGGTTATTGTAAGAACGGATTCCATTTTCATTATAGGATGGATTAACAGCGACAAATAATCGTAGTTTCAAATTTAAAACAATGACATATTCCGAATTAGTTCGTAAACGCCCTAGAATGTAGATTCGAATTGATTCGTAGCAGCCATAGATTCGAACTTGAAGCTATCGAAATAAGGTTTAAGCTTCCATCGGTCAATGTTGCTTTAGATTAGACGTTTGTATTTCTTAATCATGTTATTCTCTCAATTTCTTAGTAAGCCGGTAAAAAAATTGATTCAAAAACTGATAAGGGCACTCCTTAATTGAAGCGTCGATCAATCGCCTTGTACCATTTTTGGGCGGGAATGACTTTATATGATCTCACGAAGTCTTTACTAATAAATTATTGTATCAGAGCGCGACAGTTTGTTTTATTGGTTCCACAAACTGTTAGCGGATGCCGCAGATTGTAAGTGAGATGTCCAGCAATAACCAGCTTAAGCAATGGCTAGCTAGAAGAACGAATGCGGAAATTACGAACAAATCCCTAACCATTGCCTGAGGAATCCACGAGCAAATCTTAGATCATTATTTAAGTAAGTTCGTGGATATACCCTTTTAAAATTTAAACATTTGATCAAAAACGGCCATTTGGATTTTTAAATTTTCGCTCATTCACTTTTTAATAGTGCTTTCATATAAGTTTGAACAGGTTTAAAATATAAAATCATGAACTCAAACGCAAACTCTTATAATTTCTAAATTGATTCGAAAACTGATAAAACGTTCCTCGAACGAAACGAGTTAAAAGTTTTGTAGAATACCCAAATTATATTCAACTGCTCTCGTCAAACAAGGCTTGAGCAACTTTGTCTCCATAGTCAAAACGCAGTTGCTCGAAAGGTACAATGTCTTTCCTGGCTTTTAGGATAACTATTTTTCACCTATGCTGGAAAGTACAACTTCTACCATCTTCATATTGGCCTCGTTTTTCTTCTGAGTGGCGTGATTCGCTAAACGACCCAGGCAAACGTTCCATTTATGTAACGGGCACTCCTCATTTGAAGCGTCGATCAATCGTCTAGGAGGACCCGCAATATGCAATACGTATTCACTTAGAACTCCTGGTTGGAGGCAGTACTGGTCAGCATTGATGTAGGTGACTACTTTGCCGTGGTAGTCCACCAACACGTCATCTTTCTTGAACGATTGCAAATCAATCAATCCTAGTACAAAAAAGTAAAAATTACTGATTCAAAAAAATGAAAATTCATTAGTACGATATTTTTATTGAGTCATTAAAAGTCAAAAGTACCTCTTTCAAAGACGGCAATTATTACATCACACATGCCGACTCAGCTCTGGGTCAATGCACGACTCTGCAACTCTTCCTGAACCTCATATAGAAAGCTCTCAAATTCGTTGGCGGTATGTTTCAGGCTTGTGGTTTTCTCAAGCGGCTGAAACTTTCTCTTTGATCCATCATTGAGCAGCTTCGCCCAATGCTCAACCCCCTTCTTCAGGTCATGGGTTGCCCACTTCTGCTTTGAGTAAAAGTTTGTAACTTTACTTGACAGCTCAGGGGAAGTCGTCATCTGCTGAACGAAGATCTGTGCGCTGCACTTGGCGAACGTAACGTTGAGAATCTTGTCGGGATCGCACTGCCAACAGAACCTCTTCGTATGTGTATCCGTCCAATTTCTGGTGAACTTCTGAAGCTTGCTTCTTCAGCTTTTCCATCTCGAACGTATGGTTGGTAGACAAAGGCATAGGCCTCTCAACCTTACGTGCAAAACAGAGCTTCGGTTGTTCCAGATTTATGATGCTAATCTATAGGAAACGAAATAGATTACATGTGATTCATTCCACTTCGGTTTCTATTTTGATAAATAAATCCCTTTGGAAGAATTTAAAACTTTATATCGATTGATCTACCTGGCGTTTGAACTGATCAACTAGTGGAGCAACCCGGAACACCGCGTTCCCAAATGAAATGACGAAGAACAGTTGGGTCGTCATCAAGTTTTTGGTGTCCCGAAAAGCCCGCTGATCAACATATCAACATAATTCATATTGATTCTCTCAAATGGGTTCTGGCCTCTGTATAGTACAATTTCATACCCTGTACTAGCCAGACTGAAATAGTGGGAGACGCAAGAAGTTGACACTACAAAATTGAGTCATCAAATCGTGTCATCAGTGTTTTTTTATCAAATCAGTGTTTTTGATTTAAAAAGGTACTTACAGGGTGCTGTTTCTATGCTCAGCTCCACGGAAGCGGCTTTTTTCCCTCTATGTTGACAAACGCCTGGACGACACCATCTACGGTGGTGTTGATGATCATTTCGCGAGCATCCCTGTGCACGTGAACAGAAACGTGACAAGGACCCTGAACAAGGTCAATTGTTCTTTGTGGGTCAAGGTTCCGTTTCTTTTATCGGCGCTGTCATTCGACTTCTCGACATTCTGTAAAATGGCTTCTTTGACAGTCTCTTTTATTATTGGGTTTTCGGATCGGGAGGCTTTTCCATGTTGCTAAAATTGAATGTGATTTAGTTTCAATACTTGGTTTATCAAAACTTTTTAGGCTTGTGTAATATGTTTAGTTTTGAAGTTTTTTCTTCAACTTACGGTTTCGCCTACATTATCTTGCTCTGCATGATCCCTTTTGCGGCTTTCTGTGGGCTCGTTGTTCCTGTGGTCTGGTGATTCCGTGGGATCATCGGCTCGTGGGCCCCTGGGAATGTAGGTTCACCTCTCATGGTCATGCGGCTGTCTTTCAACTTCTCGATAGTGGGGAAAAGCCGATGGCCAATGAGAATTCGGATACGGTGATGCCGACATGTAGGAATCCAGGTAGGCTAGATATGGCTAATACTACTGAGAATGGCACTGATGTACCATCGAGGGGCCTGAATGCACATGTAGCAGAGGGGTATGTGGGCAAAATTGGCGAGGCAAAAGGTCGCGGTGGTGCTCTCAAAGGCGTTACCGGTGTCGGAGGAGCAAATGATGTCGTCTCTGGTGCTGCGAGTGGTAACGGAGGCACAGGGATGTTAGAAGGCACTGCAATTGGTGATGAAGAACTGGAAGGCACTGAACATGAGCTTTCGGCGTTGGACATTTAACTTGAGTCCGTAAGTTTTTACTAGATTGGGATGAAAAATGAGAGATGCAACTAAAAATGAGCACAAGATGAGGATGAACTGATTTCAATTTAGCGGCAAAGCTCCCATCACTTATCAGCACCAAATAATCGAAACACAAGGATATCAAGATAAGAGTCCGACAAGGAATAGCTTCGACACTTTCCACTCTTTCTAGCAGACCAAGCGACTGTATCATCTATGCAATAATGACTGCTTAAAGATAAAACGGCTAATTGACAATGAAGGCGTCATACTGATAACTGTATCAGGGAAAAACTGTCTTTTGTCAATTCTTGAACCAAGACTCATTTCATTTCAATCATTCAATTGCTCCTCAGTTCAACCATATATTATAGACTTTCATCCATGTCATCATGCTAAGTAGAATTTTTCGGGTAAAGGAAAAAGTACAAGTCCTCGATGCCGTCACTTCCATCTGAGAAAGTGCTAAAACTTTATCCATAATCAGCGATTGGAGCGTTAAAATTAAATGGTCTGATTGGCCGGGAAGTGCCATCTTTAGTGTCCCAGATGACAGCAAAGAAAACGCAGCAGCATGGAATATAAGAAATTTCCAATAACACAATGATATTTGTGTCATCCGTTCCGCAGAAGGCGGAGTTCAAGAAAAGATTAACTATCGTTCAAACCCATACTACTGCAAAGGGACTCGATGGTCTTTTTCGAACATGCTGGGAGTGTCAAAAAAAGGATTGTCATCATCAACGACCCTTTTGTGTCCCAGTGTACAATTTGTTTGGTCGACAAACCTCAGGATACTGCGGGTAATGGACCAACATGCAGTGGCAGTTTATACGGTAGGTTCTCCGAGTTGAGAAACGAGTCACAAGGTGAGTCAAGGAAACGAGTCGCCGTAGAATCACTGCCAGATGCTTTCATAAAATTCTTGAATAGGGATGCTGAGAAATTTAGACCCGAACAAAAACCCTCAGATTCCGAGGCTACAAAAAACATACAAGAAGGAAAATCCGCAGGAAGATATTTTGAGTCGCCTTGATTGTTTTAAGTTGCCAGAAAATGACATTCCCTTGAAGTTTGCTCCTTGCATCAACGGTGTAATACCGGTAAAATTATCATGTAATTAATCAATTGTGTATCCTTATATTTTGTATGATCATCGATTTCATCTGATATCCTGAAAATTTATGATGCGTTCCGGATGCAACTAATTCCTATTTTTATCGGCATTAAACATACCGCATTCTAATTATACACTGTATTCTAATTTGTGGTTTTAGCCAGGATCGACTATCTTGCGCGCCGGAGAAAAGTTTCATTTTGATTATTCAAATAAACGAGGAATTGCTGGAATAAGTTCCATCGAAAATGCGGATGTCAATCTGAGAATGTCTTCTGTGTTGACGGACCTTGCTGAAGAATGTTTTTTGGTATGTAGCTGTTTGTTTCAATTTTGTGGTTTTTCCAAAAACAAACATGATTTATTCTTTTATTCTCTTGTGCTTCGTTTTAAAACAATGTTTGCTGCGATCCGAGTGATATTATAGATCCAAGTAGCCAAATTTTTGCGAAATTTTTGGCAATAAAACGATGCGTTGTCTTGATGAGGAAAAAAAGAACAGGACAAATTTTCATATTGGTTCCGGCTACACCAGTAACCAGAAAGGCCATTGGTTTATCATCCACACACTGTGGTGCTAAACTTTTGGGCAGTATAACATCAGGATTTTTTGGGATGCCATCGATCTTGAGATTCTGTGCTGAGGGTAAAATGGGACTTGTTGGCAGCAGAAAACGAACGTGAGCTAGACACTCAGATCAAATCTCTCAAGTTCAACGAACACAGAGATTTCCTCATGAGCACAACCCGATGCCATATAAATGGATGCCGTGGTAGATATGCCGTAGAGGATAATTACCGAGAAGTATTTAGACATAATATGGCCGAGTCCGCCCTGAATTTTTTATGACTCGGAATGAACAACTTGAACTGTTTTTACTGTTCGTTGTCTTGATTCTTTTCTTATGACTGTTTGTTGTTAATTGATCTCATTAAATAAACCGTAATTTGCCGTATTCTTTTTACTGTATGCTGTCTGAAAATTATGCCGGCCCGTCAAAGTTGCTCATAGGGAGTAAACTATCTATTTGGTGTAATTTGCTCATAAGAAGTAAATTAAATATTCAGAGAAACTATTTTGAGTTTATCCGTTTTAGATGAAAAAATAACAAAACTTGAACAATTACAGCTGAAGTAAATTTTAATTGCAAAAACAAAAATAGTTTCCCGAAAGTTTTGCCTTATCAAACTATCTGTTCGCAAATTGAAAACACTCGAACAAGGCTAAGCTAAAGTATTTATTTTTCAACTGAATTAATTGATTGAAATGAATTGATTAATTTAGATGCGAGTATAAGCTTGTTCAATTTGTTCACTTTCCAGGAAATGAGATTGATGACAGGAATTGGGATTGAAGTTGGGTTACAGGAATTGGGATCAAAGTTTGTTTACAAGAATCAGGATCGAAATTGGGTTACATGAATTGGGATCGAAGTTGGGTTACAGGAACTGAGATCGAAGTTGATGACAGGTATCGGGATTGAAGTTGAATTAGAAATTGGGATCGATCGTAGTTGGGTTACAGGAGTTGAGATCGAAAATGATGACAGGAATTACGACTGGTAGCTTATCAACGTAGCTGAGATTGAACTTTTTGGTGAACACCTAGTAAACAAAAGATATTAATTAAAACGTTACCACATATAAACAAAAAGGTAACTGGAATCCGCAATCCGCAATCAGCTCAATTTAACGATTCAAATGTTCTATCATTTATTTGCGGATTCCACAAACTATTCTGAATTCCGCAAGTACAGTTGCGGATTTCGCAAGTTTGCCTATTTTTGGAGCAATTTTGAGCGGTACAGTGATTTAGGTATTTGTTTGTGGAATCCAAAGCAGCTGAAAAGATCAAAGAAAAGTAACAATGTTGCGGATTCCGCAACAAATCTGATTTTGGCCTGTTGCGGTTTACACTTACATTGCAGAGAATGCACAGAATGGTTTTTTTAAAGTTTTAAAAAAAAATTGAATAACATATATTTGATTGTTTTTCTTTCAAGTGCAGCGGTTTCCTAAAAAAAATTAAATGCCCATAGAAACCAATTTGTTAACTTTCTTGTCATCTTTTTTTAATTGGCTGTGAAAATTTTGAAAGAACAAAATGTTTAAAAAAACTTTCAAAAAGGAAGTGAGTGGGGTCTTTCCCATTATAGTCAAAAACCTCAGAAAAGCATCTATAGCACCCCCTCTCTCAGTGAATGAATCAGAAGCACTTTTAAATAAACAAATATCAATTTTTACGAAGACAAAAAAAATGACGAAAATATGGAAGCTGGGAGAGAGGACTATGATAGTAAAGACCCACTGGGTACGCGTCAAAACAGCATACAAGATGTATATGGGCTTGGCTATTTTTTTCCTAGTGCTTGATTTCAGTTTTCGAATTTTCGTAATGATATATTTGATTTCAAAACCAAATATCGGATTTTAATAGGGTTTGCGGTAAAGTTCACATTTGGATTGTTTATCTCCAACGTTGGTCAAACTGTTTTCCATGTCTTAACGACTGAAAGCTGTTCTGGTTTATTTCTATAACTATGTTTGTATGATTTTCGATATTGAAAAGATACTAGTCAACACATTACATGATTCGACCCTCCGTCGATCAATTTTAATTGGTGTTAGTTTTACAACAAACGCTTCAATTCACTATTCATTTATACCTTATTTTATTTTAAGTTATTGTACATATCCTGTACATAACTAAGTAGTCTGTTAGAATTATTTTTTAAGAAGCAGTCAAAAGAATCGAAGATGCGTGGAATCCCCTCACTCTGGCCAAATCATACCATAGAGCCATCACATTTCTGACCCAGTGGAGCGACAACGATAGTTTTAATGGACCGGAGGTATCGGAAACTCGAATTCCAATTCTGGAACAACCAGCAGGAAGTGAGCTAGTCACCGCTAGAGTCAGTAGACAAGCGAAGAACAAAAACGCAATGAAACTATACGAAGCCGCTGATGAAAAGCTGATCAACGAAGAGAAGAAAAAATTCAATCGTATGAGACGAGCACAGGCCGACAAGAAGCTACGCTCTGTCCTATTTTTAGCACTCGGCAGCAAGGGAAAAAGATTCTTCGCCCAAAAAAAAGGCTCGGGTGAATATTTTAGCCATATCATTTAATGAATTTTGGAACTTCTAGACGTTGCCTTAATAAAAACTCCTAATACAACTTTCGAAGGGTAATTTTTGTTAAATCGCGAACAAAAAGATCGGGTGCCATTTGTACAAAACTGGGACGCGCTGACAGCTCTCGCTAGTACATGTACCATTGAGGAGACCGACAAAGCGGAATGGAATAACCACGTCTTCATATGCAACATGAACAAAAGCGAAATCCAACGGAAATTCCTATCAGCTGAAATCAAACCCTCAGAAGCTCTCAGTCAGGTTTTACAAGACGAATAAGGATTTTTTACTCGTCAGAAAATTATGGCGAGAATCTGGCGAGATATTTGTTTAGAAGGCCGACTTTTGAATCTTTTAATGTACAGAACCAGATAAGGAAAGAACCAAACCTCAACATAGAAAGGAGTAAACCACGCATGAAATGCGGCAACGCGTTTACTAAGGGCCACTTGAATGTATGTTCAGCGAAGAACATCATCTGTAAAATTTGTAATTATAGAGGAAATTTCACCAAATTTTGTAAACTTCGCAACAAACCACCATTTGAAAAAATTAATCATGTATGTACCGAGATTTGAACATACGTCCCGCCGGAGAATTCTTGGAGCGCTAATCAAGAAAAAAGTGGAGTGATAAATGCTTGGAACGAAAACAGACAGAGTGACGATGAAAGTTTTGAGTTGTTGAACGTTAAAACTGTATAGGACGAGAACGGACTGAAAACTAAGAAACACTTGAACCTAGGATTGGGATGGGAGATGATTGTAAATCAAAATGATCCTGCAGATTCGACGAGCCCAGTTATTTTTATAAAACACAATCTCTCACACAAACTTACATTCAGATATTCCAACCTAAGAATTTACCCAGCGGAGAAAAGGATCATAAAAGTATACTGCAATTTCACACACGACACGATCAACATCCTAGGAAAAATAATCATCAAGACCCAATCTAATGAATATATTTGTGAAGAGACGCAGTTTTTCACTACTGGAGGACACGAATGCAAAAAATTGAGAATAGATAACCCACCCAAACTATGGATCGAAATCTAACTGAAGAAGTGTACCAAGCCCATTTGTTCAGTCGGCCAGTCACCAATTGAGAGTATGTTGAACAAACTTTCCTTTCATTCGAACAATTTTTCTTTATTTGAAAATGTTTTTTATCGGAGTTGAAAAAATTTCGAACCATCGCAAGCTAATAAATTTCCATTCTTAGTCTAAAGCAGTTCAGGAAAATGCAGAAGAATTACTTTGCATCTACTCTTGGGCGTAAATGAAGAGCTAAAAAGAAAGAAGACCGACCGAAGGTCTCAATGTAAAATCATCAGAGAAAATCGACGAGGTTTATTTTATTAGTCCGATTGTTATAACAAGAAAGAAAGATGGCTCGATCAAACTGGCGTTGGGCTCTGAATTACTTAAAGATCAGAGTTTTCAAAATAAATATCAGATGCCAACATTCATGAAGTACTAGACAACGCTGCTATTAAACTATTAGAAATTTTCGCTAGGCAGGTCTGTTTTAGCAATTTAGACTTGAAAAAGGCTTATACTAATTTAAATTTTGCGTAAATACAAAAACAGTGTAACTTCAGTACTGTAAGTGGTAATGCAACGGGCACGTATCAATTTTTAAACGGATTTTACAGTTAAGGCGACTTGCCCAAAGATTTTCAAGAGTATACCGTGTACAAATTGCTATACAGACGACACTCTGGTTGCTTCGAAAGGATCTCTAGACGAAAATAAATCAATTTTAAATAGAATACTGACAATCCTAGACAAGAACAAAAGGGCGGTTAAACGAAGAAAACGCGCATTCTTACAAAAAATGGTATTTTTAGACTTAAAATTTCTGGAGACGGAGTACGACTGTTGGTCGGCAATGCCGACGCTATCAAAAACTTTAAGCTCAAATACTTTTCGCTCGGAATACTTTTAGCTCAAACTTTTAGACCTAAAACTTCTGGAGACGGAGTACGACCGTTGGTCGGCAATGCCGACGCTATCAAAAACTTTCCAATGCCCAAAATATCTCGGAGTTACGATCGTTCTTTGGCTCATTAAACCAGTATGTAAGATTTTTCTCAAACCATCATACTTTTAGCTCAACCTTCGTCCCCTATTAAACAAGAAAACAGTTTAAAAAGGGATAATAGCCCTTGCTTTTGGAAACTTGAAGTCAGAATATGTAAATGTAACAAAAAAAGCCACTTCTAGAAGAAACTAGAATAAAAACAGACCTTTCTCAAAGTGGCCTGGGAGCAACCTTAGAACAATTTCAAGGAGTGACAGTGATAGAAGATTGCATTCGCCTCAAGATTCTTAAATAATCATGAAAGAAAGTATTCCAACAATAAACTAGAACTATTGGGTGTAGTATGGGCATCACAACATTTGAAAATTATCTTTTTTGGCTCGGAATTCGAAATTGTGACAGACCATAGAGCCTTTCTTTGATCCTTTCAGCCAATCAGAGCAATAAAACTATGCATAGCAGATTAACCCGTTGGGTTACAGGTTATTACTTTTTAGTTTACAGGGAAAAATATGTTTTAGTGAAATTCTATCTAGGTTACCGTCTGGCAAAGCCTTACCCCTCACATCACGACGAGGAATTTGTCGTCGTGTTTATCGGCACAACTCGGAATATAAAATCTAATGAAAACCCTTTTAATTGTGTAAATACAAAATCTGTATATCGGTCGCTGTAAACTCAAATTCAGTTTTTATTAGTAATGTCCCGTCGGAAGTTGAAAATTCGTTCGACTTGGTTTTAATCTGACAACGTTCTTTTACATTTTTTAGCAAAATAAAGAACTCATTTCACGGAAAAAGAGGCCCCTCGGTATAGTTATTGTCAATAAAATTTCCGGCCTTTTAGTTATTAAGCCAGAAGAGCACAAAATAGCTTTAAAATTCAATGACGACTACCTCTCGAACGACCACACAAACCTTTTGAATAGATATAAACCGGTCCTTTTAAAACTCCAATCCCCTATAACTTTGGAAGAACACTGCTCGAAAAAGCTTTTACATACCACGATCAGAATTGGACGACCAATGGGGGTTCACAAAACCTACAAGAAAAACTACGAAGAAGCCATTCATGTGAAGGACTATCTCCGTTTACTGGAAAACAAACTAGTAGTGCCAGCAGCTATTCGTGGAACATTCAGCTCAATGTTAAATGAAAACCATACGGGCCATTTTTGAATGAAGATTCTAGCAGAACTCATTTGATGACCACACATCTACAGGAAAACATTTCACCATGGGAAGTCATGCAATTAGTTCCTGAAATCCGGAAAGAACCTCAAATATTTACTGGGAACGGAACACATGACAAAGCTTTCCACGTTTTTGTTTGCGAATGAGGAACTAATTTTGGACTTCGTAAGATCGTTGGAGCCTCTTTGGGGAACAAAAAAAGTTCATCCTACTCTGCAGTGATCGTTTTAGAAAGTTTTACTTTGCAAACGTATTGAAAAACACGGCCTCAAATTCCGTTATCTTCTATCTAAGCGATTACTGTATTCTTCATGGATTTCAAAGAACCATTAGAGTAGACCATAAATCCTGTTTTTTATCTCACGATTTCAAACTCTTTTGTGAAAAATTCAAAATCGAGATCATCTATTTTAAAGTTGGAAATCATAGATCTATCGGACTTTTGGGAAGACCTGTAAAAAAGCAAAAAATAACTTATTAGCCATGTTGTTCGAGTTACTAAAACCTTCTTTTAATTCTCCGATCAAAAAAACTGCTTGGATATCAAAACAACCTTCGATAGATTGCACCCCTTTGTGAAACATTTTTATAGAACTGCAAACACCAGGTGGAAAAACCTGGTTTCCACTAATAACCGTTTCGATAAAGGAAAGTCTATGTTATCGGATCCACGGGCAACGAATTGGCAATTGTACGACGGGAAGAAGATGGCTACATGGATGCTGACATTTACATGGTTGCAGACTCAGAGGACTATCTATCTTTAAACCTAACCCGTTCTGTGACTCCCCCGACTGACCTGACAAGATCCGGCAAAAACGGCAGATCTACGAAGAAGTTGTTCTCTGGAGAAAAAAATTATAAAAGGGTGGCTGAAAGGAAAAAAAGATAACCCTCCTTAAACTTTGTAAAGGAAAACATCATCAAAATATTACCCTGCTTCGATTTTAGCAGGAAAAAGGAAAAAGAAAAACTGTCACCTTCGAAGATGACCATTGGAAGAGACCACAGTCAGCTCAAGCAGGGCACAGCTAAGACAGCCACAACTACAGAAGCCGACCACAGATTTAGTTGTGATACAAGTGTCATCGCAAAACACCTCTGGTTCTTCTTCTTTTCCAGACCTGAACTCATGGTACGGGATAATCGAGGACTGTTTCGATGACGATGACTTGTCAAACAAAAACATGGCTTTTAGTCAGGACGCTATGTCAAATCCTAGCCATTAGATAAGTGCTACAGGTGGCGAATCTTCACTCTCAACGCTCAGACATCCGAGAGGACCCGAGGTACACCTCTCAGGTTCGAACCTGCCAAAAACTTCGCACGGAAATAATCCGATCCAACTGGACAGTACCCCAGAAAACCCTTCCACGGTGGAACACCAACCAAGACCGTCTAGTCCTCGACGAAATTTAGGCTTTTCTAAATTCTTCGGTGAGCGACAATATATCGACAAGGTTCTGGAAAAACAGGACATAGCCACGGATGTAATAACGTTAGATGACGACCCACATGCTCCTCCCCTGGCCAATTTTAATAAAAACACCGCCTGCAGATTTCCTAACGCCGCTATTGGACCTTCCTTCGAGACACAGTCTAGTCGCTGATACCACTCTATCTTGCTCTTCACAAAAATCTATTAAATCGGGACGAGCTAGTCAGCCCCCGATACAGACGGCTCTTTAAATTTCACCCAGCGGATCCACACCTACACCCCATTCAGGATACTAACATTATTAGTGAAATCTCTTCAACGATTGACACTGAGATCAAAAATCGCTTAGATGAATTTGATTCGAAACTCAATTGAAAATTCTCAGTATTTTAATTGTTTTGTTCGTTTTATCAAACTCATTTTAATTTTATTTCAATTGTTTTTTGTATGTTTTTATGTACATGTTAAGTTTTACAGTCTGTAGAATAGATTTATTTTTCTAAAAGAGATACCCTTTTTGTGAATTCTGTAAATTCATTCATTTTTTTTTTCATATTCCAAAATTTGTAGATTTCATCTTTTTGTTCGAACCTGCCAAAAACTTCGCACGGAAATAATCCGATCCAACTGGACAGTACCCCAGAAAACCCTTCCACGGTGGAACACCAACCAAGACCGTCTAGTCCTCGACGAAATTTAGGCTTTTCTAAATTCTTCGGTGAGCGGCAATATATCGACAACGTTCTGGAAAAACAGGACATAGCCACGGATGTAATAACGTTAGATGACGACCCACATGCTCCTCCCCTGGCCAATTTTAATAAAAACACCCCCTGCAGATTTCCTAACGCCGCTATTGGACCTTCCTTCGAGACACAGTCTAGTCGCTGATACCACTCTATCTTGCTCTTCACAAAAATCTATTAAATCGGGACGAGCTAGTCAGACCCCGATACAGACGGCTCTTTAAATTTCACCCAGCGGATCCACACCTACACCCCATTCAGGATACTAACATTATTAGTGAAATCTCTTCAACGATTGACACTGAGATCAAAAATCGCTTAGATGAATTTGATTCGAAACTCATTTGAAAATTCTCAGTATTTTAATTGTTTTGTTCATTTTATCAAACTCATTTTAATTTTATTTCAATTCTTTTTTGTATGTTTTTATGTTCATGTTAAGTTTTACAGTCTGTAGAATAGATTTATTTTTCTAAAGTAGATACCCTTTTTGTGAATTCTGTAAATTCATTCATTTTTTTTTCATATTCCAAAATTTGTAGATTTCATCTTTTGTTGTCATATTACTTGTCTATGGCGCAGTTTGTAAATTTTGTTCCTGCTTCGAAGAGGGAACACTTACCGAATTTTCACGAATTATTTTTTTACTATAACACCAAATATCGGATTTCTAGTTGCTTTGTAGTGAGGTTCATATCTGGATTATTTATCACCAACGTTGGGAACACTGTTTTCCAATTCCTATCGAATGAAAGCAACGCGAGAATAAAAATGAACTAAATATGCACACGAACTAATGGCTGTGTGGTCAAGTATTTGCCAATAAAGACTTAGAAATGGATCCGATTGAGCCCCAGCCATGTATTTTTATGGTGATTCAAATTGTTGAGTGTCTGAAGACACTCAACAAGGACTAAAATTATGAAGTCAGACGAGGAAGACCGACGGTACATAATCATGGTCTATAAAGATGCTAAAAAAATGTACAACCAAGGAAAATGTTTTAGTGACCCTTTCAAAAGCTACAAAAACGTTTAGAAAAAGTTCCATTTTTTGTGCGATAACAAAACGTTGCATGCGAGAATCTTATCATAGAAAAACGTATCCGCATTGTTTTATAAGAGTTTTGCTTGTCCGACCAATCTGAAAGAACTTCGTCGTTGTGATACTTTTAAATTTTGTCACTTTGAAAACTTTTCAGTTGCGATTCAAACCTTTTCGATGTGTATTAAATCTTTGATTTTTGGTCTAATTTAGGGCAAGTAAAGCCAGAGTGCAGTCCCATATGATAGGAAAGACCGAAAATGTAGTTTTACTGGAAAAAAAACTAATTTTTAGGTCTTTTCAGAGCCGTTTTAGCAACAAAACTCATTGAAAAACTCGGAACAGAATTATGCGATAACTTTTTCTTTTTTCTTTTTCTGGTTTTCAGTTTCAATCAGACTGTGTTCATTTTGTTCATAACCATAAAGAAAAAAACCACGAAAAATTCAAAAAATTATATTTTTTTCTAGATTATTTTAGCTACCGGCTACACTTGGATTAAATTTACGTTTTTTATAAAAAAAAGTTGAATTTAAAATTAGCTGAAGTAAGATTTGATCGAAATTGGTTTCATCACAACGTTTTTTCTAAAATATATTATACAGATTCAATAAAAACTTTTCGAGTAACTTATTTTAGGTCAATTTTTCCTGTTTTCTCTTAAATGCTTACAAGATATCTCCGAACTATAAACTATACGAGGCAAGGCTTGAAAAACATGCGTAAGAACTAAGAAAACTATAAGAAAAATTGAAATAATTGAAATACTATTGTCTTATTGCTGCAAAACGTTTCACCATGCTAATGATATTTATTTGATACAGTTCTTACAGTTCGATAAAAACACTCTTCTTGAAGCGTTAACATTTACCAATTAATCTTTGGACTCGTTTTTTTTTCATAAGATAAGAGACATATATTTGAGATCTTGAACATTTTTAAGCTTGTTATGAAAATATTTCATTCCTTTGTTATAGTAGTTTTGCTTCTTAATTTGCTCATCAATTTTGATGGTTAAACAACACCAAAACAAACAGTTTTTTTCTCTTTTTAGTTTTTTTTGTGATATTTGAAAAAATTGTGCGGTCCTTTTGTCTATATGATCAAAGTTAAAAATAGTAGGCGAATAGATTTTGCTCATGGAGATGCCACCCGACAGACTAATGCGTTTTTGGATTTCTCCCAAGCCGAACTTAATGGTAAAACCTACATTTTCATAGATTTTATGGTTACAAGTTTTGGCTTGAAAACAAAATTTTTATTAATATACCTGCTTTAATTTTTTTCCAAAGGCGCTTTTTTGTCGCCTGACATTACTAAAATTTTGGAAACATGGACCTTTGCCAACCAATTTCAATTTTGTCTTCACTATTTTTTGCCAAATAGTTGCACTTTTTACTTCAAGACAGCTCGCTAATTTAAAAATATTCAGACTATCAAAGTTGTAAAGTTGTCGGGAAAACGTCTTTAAATTGCTGCATCCGTTTTTTTTCAAACATTGCCTTTACATTGTTTGTTTTGCAATACTTTGTACTGATTTTGACATACACCGATGAAGCGTTTTATCAATTATTTTTAGCAAAAAAAATGGTTTATCTTCTGAGTATACTCGATAAACGACACGTTAGGCATGGTACTCTACATTCGTTTACTATAATGGAAAGGACGCAAAATAAAAAGTTATTTGTAGGCAATCAAAATTGAGTTTTCAAAAACCCATGAAATCACAAAATCGATACATCAACGGTTTATGAAAATGCTTGGTTGCCATCGGTCCGAAGCGCTGACGTGCACATAGCGCGCCAATCGCCGGGACACGTGGAAAGAATTTTTTCCTTTGTTTTTTTTCGGTTTTTTCCTCAATTTTTCCTCTGGTTTTCTGCATGAAACCTTTAGAGAATCGGGTCCCGTCAAGGTTTTTTGCGGTTTTGATTGGTTAAAAAGTTCTCTGTTATTTGGTCTTCCCATCATGAAAATACCCACCAGTTCAGTTAATAGTTAAGCAATGTCAGAAACTAATCTAATATAAAAGTTGTTTCAGATGATGACATTCAATCATTGGTAGAAAATGCGACTGCGTTTCCAAAACGTGCTAAACAGACAATAGACGTTTTGATAAAAACAATGGTAGACAAAGGGTCAGCAAAAATGGAGACGGAAAGGATTGTACTTCCCAATTCAGACGATGAAGACGATAGTGCCAATGAAGCAAACAACAGTGATTCGGAAGAGAAAAGACATGGCGAGTGTCGACTTTCAGATGATCACATAACAAGTAGGCAGCCAAGTTTGTTTTGTAAATTGTATGTAGGGGTACAAAGATGTTCCTGTTCCGGGTGTTGAGGTATCGAATGGAGTATCGACCGAAAGGATCAATTTTTTAATGTCTCGTTTCAGTCGCTCTTCGGGGTCTCTCTCCACGCCTAGTATCAAAAAGATATGACCCCTTCACACTGTATTTTACTATTTTGATAGAGCTTTGTTTTTCTGAGCGCTATAATGGGAAAGACAAAATATTGATCCAATACGCTCAAGAATTTACTTTTTTTTACCGTGGTTGACTTTGTTCGAAATTGGTTTTTACCATTCTACATCGGCTAATATAGATTTTTGTTTTTTAATTTGATATTTTTTTGTTGTTTTTGAAGTCAGGGATTCGACGCCCTGCCGACTTCAAGAGTCCCCCTTGTACTATTTTGAGATATCAATTTTTGGCTGACTGACCCAAAAATTTTTCTAAGAGCGCCTAATATATGAATTTTGAAGGGGGAGCGCGCGCCAAAAACGCAGTTTTTTTGGTCAAATTTTTCCGAAATGTGCCTAAAATTTGGTCAAAATGAGGTCTTTAAAATGATTTGGAAGAGCTCACAAAATCAATTTGGTCGACTTAAAAAATTGTCAATAAAAATTTCAAATCCGCCTCCCTCCCCCCCTCGAGAAAATCCTAGATCCGCCCCTGGTTAAAATCATTATTAATGTAATAATGTAAGCACGAACACAAAAACTCTTGGTGTTTCTGGAATGCATTTATACAAAATAAGATGTCAAAAATAATACATGCATAGCGGGGATAGTATACAAGGTCCATTGAGGGTGGGGGGGGGAGGTTAGTTAACAAGACCCCAATGTATTACATTTGATTTTTGTCGATTTTATTTATACATCAACTATAAAAAACTTTTCAATCAATATGAAAATTGATTTGATTTTGATGTTTTTCATTTGCAGATTATAAGTTTATTTGTCACGCAAAATAAATACAATTAAAATGTTTTTTTTTAAACTTAGTTTGATTTTTTTTGATTGAGCCAGATTATAACAATTCAATAAACGGATATTGCGCGAAAAATTAGAACAACTTCTAGTTTTAAAAGAAGACCTTTACCATAATACTTTCTCAGCAGAATGAAACTTGTTCCTTTTCATCTCGTTTTCTCAACTTGGTATTTCCCAAACTTTATCAAAAAAGGTCAATCATAAAAGATTTTGAAAATCAAAAAAGTTTTAAGTGATATGTCCCTTTTCCTCGGATTTTGAAAATTAACAAAATTTACATAATTTACAACTGAGTTGCTCGACACTTTTGCAATTATCTATTGGCGATGTTCTGAAAACACAAGCACATGTAGACTCATCGATTGACTCTGGTCGACAAAATTGTTTGGGCACCGTTTCTAAATTGGATCATACCTGCACCGACGTTTCTCGGATAAAAATAGATTACATTCAGAAAATGGTTGCCGAAAATGTTGTCATTATAATCGGTTGTGTAACCAAATTAGACAATACTTTTTTATATTATAATAGAATTGCACTCAAATTCCACTGAAATCTTTTTTTTATCTCCACATAAACCAAATCTATTTTTTCGCCGAGCAACTGAAATCGCCATGAAATTGCAATAACAATGATTGCCTTTGCCATAAGATTGCCAAAAAAACTATTGTTTTGCCATAAAATTGAAATAAAATCTATTGTTTTTGCCATAAAGTTACCAAAAACTCGTAACAAAAACTATTGCCATCGCCATAAAATTGCAATAAAATCTAGGACCCAAAAAATTGATTATGTTGTCAAAAAATGGATTATATTGTCTAAAAAATTGATTTTACTCTTCTTAAAAGCCTGCTGTTGAATTCGAACCAAACGTTGGATTTCAACTGAAAAATTTGAATTCAAACCAAACGACACAAACCATGAAAATCATCAATATAAACAAGATTTTGAGCATCAAAAATATAAAAATTCATCATTGCAAATCTGATATTGGGCAAAAAACAAATGTATTAAATAGAGAAAAAACTAGCTAAAAATCATTTTTTGAGCTCAAAATTTTGCAATAAAAAAACATAGAAAATCATCATTGTAAATCAGATTTTGGGCGAAAACTTATGTAACAAATGAAGAAAACGGTGAAAACAAATCAGAATTTGAGCTCAAAAATGTGAAAAAGAATATTGACAAACTATCAATGTAAATCAGATATTGGGCAAAAAAGAATGTATTAAATGGAGAAAAAAGACGCTAAAAATCAATTTTTGAGCTCAAAATTATGCAACAAACGTAAAGAAAATCGTCATTGTAAATAAGATTTTGGGCAAAAACATATGAAGCAAATGAAGAAAATGGTCAATATAAATCAGATTTGAGCTCAAAGTCATGCAATAAAATTATTTACAAAATATCAATGTAAATCAGATATTTAGCAAAAACCAATGTAACAAATAGAGAAAAAGACCGGTTAAAATCTAATTTTGAACTCAAAAATATGCATCAAAAATGTATAATCTGTATATAACATGCATATAATCTTTAAGCCACATGCCAAGTAAAATTGAAACTAGTGTGTTTCAATAGAAAACACTAAGTGAAATTTTAAAGTTCAAAATTTTACCGAAACAAAACACATTATGATCAATTATCATATGTATTTAAGCAAAATTTTACTGTATAAAACTAAAATTGATCTAAAATCAGTTTTTTTTCTGTAGATAATCAGTTATTACGAATTAGGATACTCACTCTCAGCAGTTTCAGCACTTCTTTCCGTTATTGTTTTTTCCGTTTTCAATCATGTCTTAAAAGACACACCAACGTCAACTCTTTAACAAGCAATTCTTTACAAATTTTTTTTTTAAATATCATTCCAAAGGTATTACGAATTTATATATTCACTTTCCATAGTTTCACACTTTCTTTTTCCCTTATTTTTTCTTTAACTGTTTTCAATCAATTGAATGAATCAAATCTGAATTTTAAAAACATTATAAAAACATTCAGGTTTTTGTGAAAAGTTCAAATCTTGATAAAATCTGAGATTTTTGGTTTCTCAATTTGTTTTAGAGCAAAATAATTTACTAGACCCAGTTCTTTGATTTGGTTTTCACCAAATCAAATTATGGGTCGGATTAGAAGCAGGCATGAAAAATTACCCATACCAACAAAAATGACTTTTAAAATTTATTGTAAAAAAAAAAATCAACTCCCCCATTACAGTACGATGCAATTTACACAAATTAACGAAGTCTTTTTTATTGGGTTGAGTCATTTTTCATACCTGCCGCTAATCCCGCCCATTCAAGTCTAACTAATTATTTCGACTTCAGCCGCGATAGAGGTTGCGGTCTGTAGAGAGTGTGGTCTGTAATTCGACACTAAAACAAGACACTTGACAAAACTTGAAATTCTGTTCGAAAATAAATTAAAAAACTTTCTTTGCTAATACTCTTATACTTTCATGCTCAGGCAACTGAGAACCTAAAAAAGTTGATTTCCATTTTTTTTAATTGAATTTTTATGTCAATTTCATTTAAATTGTAATCTATTATAATTCCATTATAATGGACATAAAAATGAAGTTTTTTAATGGATTTTTTCACCATACAATCGATTAATTTACACTGTGACAACAAAAATACCAGATGATTGATTATTAGAAGAATAATTTGTCGTTCGACTGTTAAATCGTCAGATAATAGATAATAATAGGAGAAACCACGGTGTGGGTAAAGTTTCAGCGAACTGCACGAACCCGGGACTACACTACAAGAAACACTATAAAAATTTAGAGTGTCCCACGTTTTGCCCCATCTATATTTTGTCCCTCTTAGATCTATGGCAGATTTCGCCCCTCCTAAATCTAAGGCACATTTCACCCCTCACGCATTTCGCCCCTAATAAATTCACACATTTCGCCCCTAATAATTTCACACCTTTCGTCCACACATTTCGTCCGCTAGAATTCAAAGCGAGAAAAAACCAAGGTCATAACTAAGCAAGTTTCTGGTGAAACGAAGCATCGTGTGTGAGAAAATACGAAAAACTGAATGATCGAAACAAAGTTCACAAATTGCTCAGGCGCTGTTTTATATTTTTTTCATTTTGTATTTTTTTCATTTTGCGTATTTGTGAAATTGAATTCTGCTTTTAAATACCAAATTTTATGTCAGTTTGATATTGTTTGTTGACTTATTGTTTTTCGATAGTTACGGTTAACCTACGTATGAATTGAAATGTTGTCAATCAGTCTGCTACCCGAAACCGATCTTACTCAGAACCGAAACGAGACAGAAAAATCGTACGTTTCGCCCATAATTGATTACACAGTTATTTAACTGCCCGCTTTCTTAATGTACAGTTTAGGGGCGATATGAGTTGGGGCGAAACGTGTGAGGGGTGAAATGTGTGAATACCAAAACTTTCAACCGTTTGGCGTGGGAGCGAAAATTAAAAAACCGAAGGCAAACAAATATACTTTTTGAAAAAATTGTTATCTGTAGTCTTTAAAAGTTTAATCAATCATCAAATGTAGTTTGAGTGTAACGAAAAAAAAAGAATTCAAATAGGAATGCCAAATTGTTAGTTCAATTGAAACAAGCTTTGATAACGTTGAACGATTTTTATACGTGTTACAGAGGTAGTTACATCAAATCTAAATAACTGCTTCATAAATTCAATCGTCTGCTTTTCACGGTAAATTATGCGACTTTTTACTCCAATATAGCAACTCAGTGTCACTATTATCTATTCAACATAGACTGATTGACAGAGAAAGTTTTCGTTTTGTAAGAGTTGGTACATAAAAAAAATAAGTGCTTCCTATGTTTGAGATCCTAAGTTATGCTCAATTTTTTTGTCAATATCACATTAAAAAAATTCTAATTCAAATTAATGAAAAAAGAAGTGAGTAATCTGATCTGGTTACTTCCATTCTGGTTCAACGAAGATTCTGAAATCAACTGCTGCTTTTAACTGATCAAAAATATGATGTGATGGTAGTCAACAAAACTTAACTTGTGTGGACGAATAGGTTAAGTAAAAACGAGCTTTTGTAAAATTTAGGTAAAATCGATCTTTTTCCGGCGCTTAGTGCTTAGTAACGAAGTGAGAAACGCTGGAGCTCTTACTAGTCTGATTTGTTGTTTGATTTTGCGCATGTGTAATCTATATGGTCTCGGACCAGTAGAACACTCATACCAAGATCATCTGGTCCAGCTCAACTAAAAAACGTTATCCAGTTCAACAACTTTCGAACACGTATTTGGCAACCCAAAATACAGAGTTTGCAAAAAACGATGAATCATGTTTGAACAATAAAGAACCCAACTTTTTCACCCCACAAAAATCCAGCCTGCTTACCCCATGTTTTAAGATAGGGAAAAAAACATTCAGTCAGCAAGCTATGTAATAACATTGGGTCTAGAATCTACAATGTATTAAGAAAAAGACTACATGCAGAAATAAATGTTCGTTTTTTTTTGTGTTTATGGTAAGTCGATGGCATTAGTTTTTTCAAAAACTGATATTTAAAAAAAACTTTTTACGAAACAGATTTTTTAGAAAAAAAACCTTCAAAAAACTTGATTTGACCTAAATTGAGCTATGACCTGTTTAATATGGAGTTTTAATTGCTTATTTTATCTCTAGCTGAAACCTGGTGAAACTTCGAGAAAAAAATCATGCTTTTGAGGAAAAAACTAATTTACAAGGTAAGAATATAAATCACTGCACCGCGTAATAAATTTACAGCAAACAAAAAGTACAATTTTACTGGAAAGCACTTTTTAAAATACAAACCATGCACATCATGAAGTTTGTTCAAGTTGCTTTGGTAGAAATTAAAAACAAGAAATGCTGGATATTTTGCTTAAAACCCACACAAAATATCAAATTTCGTAGTTTTCTGGGAAGCATTCGCCAATGCGTTTTGTTAGAAAGAAGTAAGTTGAGAAAGTAAGATCTGCTTCGTGTGACATTTAGGACAAAGCATAAAAAACAGATGGCTTACATGTATTTAGATATTGAATCAACGAAATCTAACACATAAAACTAATGTACTGAACAAAGGTTATTGAACACTGCTTTTCAGTCTAGGCTGTAGAAATTGCTCGGTTTTTTAATTATGCAGCATTCACTCACTTAGTTTTTTTTTGAGAATTGGGATTATTGAATTTAAAGTAGATAGTACAGAGACAAACAAAAAAGATGTCAAATTCCAAAAAAAATCACAGGAGTTTTATGAAAACATGAAAGTTCAAAAAAATAAAGGAACTTTCCGAACTTGTCATTTTGAACACTTGATAGTCTTTCTCCAAAAAATATCACTCCGCTACTTTCTCCGAGGGAAGTTGTTGGAAAAACATTTCTTATCTTAACTCTTGTTGTCTTAGCTCTGGGTAATGTATCTGTTCAACTGCATCTTGTATTGAAGTCAAGTGAGAGACCAAAATATGAATAGCTCGAAAATCGTCCCTATGAAGAGCTGGTTAATCTTCATTGAGCTGCATTACTTTCCTTATTTTAACTTAAGCGCGACAAGGAGAATTCATGTCTATTGAAACAATTGCTTCTCCGTCCCGAATAAATCTAAGCTCTCTCAAAGCAAATCGTTGATAGTTGAAGGGTTTTCATGAAAAGATCAAGCTGCAGCTGAGTTTGTTCTCCTTGCAACTGCTATTCTTTTTCTTGGAACATTATCAAAAAAAACTTCTTTGATTTTGGTTTTGACAAGATTGAATGATTAAGGTTCCTGCTATAGTTTCAAAGTAGTTATAGGGAATATGTCATCTTTCAATGTTCCATTGCGATTATTGATGACTAGGTTCACTGCTACAACTCTTCTACTGAACAGCGAAAAACCGTTAAGAATCTACAGTATGTAACATTTAGGTCTAGCTCGAATTAGTCTAATTTGAACTTCAGTACTTGGTAGTAAAAATTGTTCATAAGTAAGCAAATCAATGGCGAGCCTCCCATAGAGTGAAAAAATTATTCCTGTTCCTAAGGGTTTTGCTCTATCAGTGAACGGATGCATAATAAATTCATCGGAAACTCTTCAAACTTGTATCCATGACAAGCAAGTATTCCTTTTTTACTCATTGCCGACGAGTTTATTTCCTTCTTTTTCGTGTTTTTCCGTTTTTGTATGTCATTGTAAAAAAAAACTTCAAAGTCTGAGAATAGAGAATGTAGAAGGTTGTTGTGTTGACATTAGTTAGGTAAGGTTCTGGGTCTTCGTCTGAGTCGTCGTCTGAATTTTCTTCATGTTCAGTATTTTTTTCTGTTAAAAGCGTCAGACAAAAATTTCTTTGAATAATTGAAGCTTTAAGCCTAATGGGTAACATGCGCATTCAAATAGAGATAACGGTCCCCTCTCAAATTCAAACTCAATTATGTTTTCATCTAGAAAAGTACTGGAAACACTTCTCGTGTGAATGATGAATTAATTATTTCACAAAAATCACTAAAAAAATAATTTATAAAAAACTAGGTACCAAAAACGGTTATTTTTATTTATTTATATTGTCAAAATGTTTTTGCGAGAGCAAACGTTTTTGTACCTAAATTTCTAGAATTGCATCTGGTTTTACTAATTTCACGCTTGCGATTTCCTCTCCCCCCAATTGTATGAGAACCGTTTTGTTTGTAAATCTTTCGCAAATGTTTTCAATTTTTTTCGTCCACTACCAACTTCACCAAAACTCTAAAGCTGCAATTTAAAAAAAAAATCCTTTTTTTTGCAGCCGGGACTATATAATTTTTTGTTACCAAGGGTTGCTGTTCTTCCAACCCAAGACTTTGAGCAAGAGCACCCAAAACCTCTTCCACGTTG